>NC_132864.1:47095169-47329153 GCF_048164855.1 Canis lupus baileyi | reverse complement strand
GAAGGACAATACCAGAGGTTAAGCATTTACATCTCCCAGACCTTTCCCAGGTTTTGTCACAGTGCTTTGCATGTACTTACGCCCTTGCTGGATGAGCAGCCTGTAACTGAACAACCCTACTGTATATTCTCTTTGCCAACATAGCCTTCTTCTGACCACACTGATTTGGGGGATAATCAGTAGAAGAAGAAATGCAAGATAGCCTTGAAACAGTATTTAAATAGCATCATCCCTATGAAAAAGGCATCTGATCCCGTCCACATTTACAAACGTAATGCAGCGTTTGCTGTATACTGCTCTACGTACACATCATGTTGCTTAGAAAACCCAAGACCCAAGCAGAAAGCACATGATGGGAAGGCGGCAACGCAGTGAATGTGGCCTCTGGAAGTTGACCAGTAGGAGTCCCAGAAAGGCATTACTGAATTAGTAATCATAAGCAAATGACCTGATTTCTCAAAGCCTCAATGTATCTTACATGACAATTATAAATAAATCCAATGAAGCACTCAGGACAGAGTCTGGCCTATAGTTTGAGTTCAACGTGTGTCAGCTGTTGGTATTATCACTACGAATCGGCTTTCCTGCTATTTTTTTTTTAAGATTTTATTTATTTATTCATGAGAGACACAGAGAGAGAGAGACAGACAGAGACACAGGCAAGGAGAGGGAGAAGCAGGCTCCATGCAGGGAGCCCGACGTGGGACTCGATCCCAGGTCTCCGGGATCAGGCCCTGGGTTGAAGGTGGCACTAAACTGCTGAGCCACCAGGGCTGCCCTCCTGCTGAATATTGTTCAATACTTTGTAACAATTTCTAAATATTTTAAGTTTAATTAGCGACATTAAAATAATAGAATTTACTAATTGGAATTGGAATCGTCTTGTCATTTTAATAATTCATACAGTCTTATATAAGTTTCTACTTCATAACAAAAATTATTTTCAAATGTCACATCCGTTATCCTACTATGCAGGAATGAACTCACCTTTTTTACTCCTTATCTTAGAGCATGCTACATGAGGTCACCAATGTGCAAAGCAGCTCCTTCCCCGGGCAGCCCTTGCAAAACAACACACCTGCTTCAGAAACATCAATGCCAGCAACAGACCTCAGGAATTGCAGTTATTTTACAAGAAATGGGTAGCTTGAAGAAATGAGAGGTAATGAAGGTGGCTGCAAAGACTCATCTTATTTTGCAGCCAATGAAATTGCTTAAGTGTCAAGTCTGGATGTTTCTCTATTAATAAACATTTCCAATTACTGAGGAATTTGGGTATTGGCTTCAATTTGACCTTTATAGTAGAAACGCATATAGCTTCCAGGACTTGACAATAATGACAACTTCTAGAACTTCAACACGGATTTCTTAGGATCCTCATTTTGACACCATGATACGTAGGACATGTCTTGCCCAGTGGGAAGGAAACATCTTTCAGATAGAAAGCCGTTTCAGCTGCCAGAACAAAGTATGTCTCACCCTAGCAGCAGCCCTGTATGCCTCTCCTGCTCTGGACTGCTCGAAGGGGAACATAAGTGTCATGTATCCCATATTTTGAGGGAAAATCCCAACCACACACACCAAACCTTCTGACAATAAATCCATCAGTTCTCATGCACTATAATACTAAATAGAAATGAAATTTTCATTATAAGATACCAAAATCACATTATTTTCTACTCCCTAATATTAACCCACAAGTCTGCCGCAAGAATTATGTGAGGATTTTTGCTCATGGTTGTGAAGAGAAGTGGGACTTATGTGTGTGGAATTCTAGGTTTCTATGACCTTTAATTATTGTTAAATATGTTGAGAATAAACACAAATTATTATTTGTGGACTTTCCTTAATCTGTATCTAACAGTTACCTTCTATGTCCCTTACTACTGCAAACTGTTGAGAGATTTCCTCTTAGTTAACCTTGACTCTATCAGCATCATCTATAAGAAAAAAAAATAGTAACTAACTATAGGCATTAATATATTTCTTATTGGATTTATACTGTTAGTCCCTTTCCAAAAAAGGCTCTGAGGAAGCTAGCCTTTAAACAATTCCTTTCAATTTATAGAACAGCTTCATACAACTTTTTTCTTAGATGGTCACAACAGCCCTATGAATGAATTTCTTATTATTGTGAGAAATTTGTGATTGGAAAAATGTCTTGGAGTGGTCAAGTGGCTGGTCCAAGATCATATGGTCTCCAAATTCCACAGCCAGAACTCCAGTCAGGGTTGGCTTAATCTGGAGGCTGTACTGGATGCTTTCCACTCCACCATACCCCTCCACACATTGGAGATTAGATCTTTCCTATGTAATTAAGCTTGAGTCCATCACCAGGGACTCAGAATTACCAAGAATTTAAGAACATGCTAAATTTCTAATCATCCTACAAGCCTTAGACCTTACTTTGTCCCAAGTAACAAAGTCATCACCGGACAGCTGGCACCAAACTCTTCCAACACAGCAGCAAAACCTGCTCTTGAATCAGTCAGAAGCCCTTATGATCCTGGCTTGGGACATGGTGACCAATATATCCAAGCAGAGCTAGTAGACTTCTACAATCTCAAATTCTTCGTCTAGTACATTTGGATATGAATCTGATTGCTTCCAGCTTTGTCAGCTATGTTAGTAGAATCATTCATGACTTTAAAATCCCCCAAATAGTATGGAAGGCCAGTTCCAGGGAAATATAGTGTATTGTCTAACAATAGCAACCAAGACTGGGATTGATGAGTACAATGAGGTGCAAGAAGCTCTGGATCATTCCAGAGAAGTTTCAGATAACTTGTGTTCTTTGATTTGTCATGATTCAGGGCTCAGAACTCCCGCACAATATAGAGTCTACACTCTTTATTAAAATATAGATCACATGGATTTAGTTTAGAGGAAACTATGCTTACTCGGATAATGAACCAGTATATAAAACAACAGGATCATGAGCCAGTTTCTTGAGGATAACTTATAACTGGAAATAAATCAATTAGGGGAAATAGAACAAGATAAAATGCAATCTCAGGAGATATCTTGTTGTAATTGAAACCTAAGTCATTTTACCATGTCTAGATCTTTCTACTGTTAAGCAGTCTTCAAATATGTCTCCTCATCTAAAAGCTTCCATTGAAAAAAAATCTATGTGGGTCTACATGTCAGACAGATTTGGATTCAAAGCAGAATTTCCTAATTTCTCAGTTTGCAGAAGTTACCTAACATCACAGGATCTCCACTTCTCATCTGAAAATAAGAATTAATGTTTGTGGTTTTTAATATTATTCTATTTGTCATCTCTAGCCCATAGAAAAAAATCAAAAGTATAAGTTAGGCTATAATTTCAAGTATGAAAGTGTTACAAGACTCTGATATCTTGATATGTGGTGTCCTCAGACCACTAGAACTATGATGTCCATTTTCAGTTTTTTTCTAAATCTGTAAAATAAGAGTCTCTACAGTTTGTAGAGAGTTGACTAATGTTCCTAAAAGTTGGCCAGCTCCAAGAAAATGTGATGTTTGTGAATAAGTTTTTGGAGATCCTCTCTTTACCTTTCAAGGGGTGTTGTACCCTGTGGGCTAATCCCCAAATGCCCCTCACCTCATGTGCCATTGTGGAGCTATAAAGACCAGAAGGGATGAGTAATGCAGTGTCAACACTTCAAAGCCTGGATGGAGGGAACATCTTTATATATGACAAGTGGTATGGCTATACACAGATGGCTTAGTCCTAAGTACCCTCCAGGGTCCACACATTTCACAATAATCTTTTCAAAATAATTGCTGCCACTTGAGTAGTACCCTCAGAAAATTACCACGTTGTCAATTTATTCTCTAGCTTTTGAAATTCCGTCTCCCATTTCCCTAAGGTAACAGACTCTAATGTCTTAAATCTCCAAACATGGGAAGATACATTTGCATTATATATTACATTAATATTTTCTTCACTCCCTTAGCTTATTTTTTAGAAAGTAAGTGTAGACTTTGGGTTCATATTAATGGAGTTTATGATTAATTATTTTCTACCTCATTAGGTTTTCTTTTTATTGGCAAAATGGACGTCAATGTTGAAGGAGGTCTAGTAGGGTAGAGAATTTTTACACCCGTGTGCCACAAAGTATCCTCTTTATAACTTCCTAGAAAAAGGGAACTATTTTCCTATAATGTTGAGGTTGCCTGCTTCTTTTTCAAACTCAAATTTTGTCTTAGTGTGCAGTTTGCATGTTTATCACTCAAGCACTTGATATAGGTTTTTAAAATAGTATGCACAGAATAGCTACTTAATGCATTGTTCTGTAGCACTGCCATGCTTAGCATATGGAAGGTGGTATCTGATTATTATTTTTTATTGTATTTTTATCATTGTGGGAAAGAAAGACCTCTGGTCTTTTCAGCACTGCTCCTAAACTGCAGGGATAGCAGGGTATTATTTACACTTAAGCTTTATCCCTGAAATATCTAATAAAATAAAGAAGTTCATTTGATCCTGAAAAATGTCAAATTATTAATGTCATTTTTATTCAATGTATGTAACAAATATTTGTTGTGTCTATCATTAGTTAACTTACCCTTGAACTAGAATTTGTATTTGTTTACTCTCTTTTCAAGCTGGATCACTCAATTTTTTTTCATGAGAATCCATCTCCACAACTAGGAAGGTACTTACTGGTAAAAAGTGTAAAGGGAAAAACAGCTTCTGTGAAATGACTGGATCACCAGGAGATGTGTGGCCATTAATTCAGCCCGGAGACATCCTTCAGTAAGTCAGAAACCAGATAGCTAACCAACCAGGATCATGCAGACCAGAGACACTTATTCTCAGTTTCTCCACAGTTCAGCTCGTGTTACTGGGAAGCATGAAGGGCTATCAGGTAAATCTTTTGTTAGAGATGATGTAAACAAATAATGCTTATTTTCTTGTTCCAAAAGAATCATTTCCTCACAAACAGAGCTTACTATTAAATATACTACACAGGGGTGATGGGTGGCTCAGTCAGCTAAGCATCCCAACTCTTGACTTCCACTCAGGTCATGACCTCAGGGTTGTGAGACCAAGCCCAGTGTCAGACTCTGTGCTCTGTTCAGCACAGTCTGCTTGAGATTCTCTCTCTCCATCTCCCTCTGCCCCTGCTCATGCTATGCTCTCTCTCTTCAAATAAATAAATAAGTAAAATCTTAAAATACAGTGGATATTAACCTGAAATATAACTCCACATAAACTCTTAATAAGCTCATTGTACCAAATGCAGGTGCTAATATCCCTCCCTTTCAATCCATCAAAAAAAATATTATCCTATGGGTACACAGTTTGCACTAAAATTTTATATTAAGTTATGTTGGATATTCATATATGAAAGGAAAGGACTAATGATAAGAAACTGAGGAGTGTATAAAACTAGCCAAATCAGGGACACCTGGGTGGCTTAGCAGTTAAGCATCTGCCATCAGCTCAGGGCATGATCCTGGAGTCCCAGGATTGAGTCCCACATTGGGCTCCCTGCATGGAGCCTGCTTCTCCCTCTGCCTATATCTCTACCTCTCTCTCTCTCTCTCTCTCTCTCTGCCTCTATCTCTCTCTCTCTGTCTCTCATGAATAAATACATAAAATCTTAAAAAAAAAACTAGCCAAATCAGATAAGCCAGAGATATGTCTCATGGGAATATAGAACAAAAAAATACTTGTGTATTTGAGTCATAAGAGCAGAAAAGAGCATTCATGAGCATTTATTTATCCTTGATGTTACTTGGGGACAAGGCAATTATGTCTCCACCATCATTAGCTGGAGTATGTACAGAGCAAAGAGGAATGCCCTGTTCTCATGTTTTAGTACAGTTTATCCAGAAGACTGGAATACTCCACTCAAAATGAATCATCCTTTAATGCAAAACCAATCCTAGGAAAATTAACAGGACAACCAGAAATGTGTTATTCCAAAGACATTGCCCAAATGCCTGCAACATAGTACATTTTCACTTTTGTTTGTAGAATGGTCGTATGACAGTCAACGAAGAAAGCACCAAAGAATTGCAAATACAAAAATATGAGTTAGTCACAAGTTTAATGAAGGGCTATCCAAGAAATCATATATGGCAAGTAAGCATCCCAGTTAAGGGGTAAGAATGTGATAATAGCAGTACTTTATACACATTTCATTTATCCCTCCTGACCACCCCATGAACCAATATTCTCACCCAGATGAGAACACTGAGCTTTCATAA
Source organism: Canis lupus baileyi (assembly GCF_048164855.1). NCBI lineage: Eukaryota > Metazoa > Chordata > Mammalia > Carnivora > Canidae > Canis > Canis lupus. Next base: position 47,322,949 of record NC_132864.1, on the reverse strand, counting down.
GGTTGTGGATTTGTCCAAACTTACAGAGAATGCATAATGCAGTCACCATGGTACACTGAATCACAATAGCAACAAAAGCAAGGGCATATAACAAATTCAGAGAGATCAAGTCAACCCTTTAATGACTTTTGAAATGACTAATACTAATGCCAAGAGGCACCTGGGTGAAGCAGTCGGTTAAGCATCCTGCTCTTGGTTTCAGTTGTGATCTCAGGGTTATGAGATCAAGGCCCCACATTGGGCTCTGTGCTCAATGCACAGTCTGCATAAGATGCTCTCCTGCTCCTCTCCACTGCATGGCCTGCACGTGGGTGTGTACCCTCTCTCTAAAATAAATAAATAAATAAAATCTGAACAAAAACTGCCAACTACCCTTTTTTTATATGGAACTGACCACAGCTCTTCCATAGTGGACAATGATACTAAAGATCAATAGATTTAAAACTCATAATTAAGTATAATATTTTAGCAATTTTTTGACTTTGGTGGAAACAGAAACAACTTCTCTCCTAAGAAATATTAGAGACATCCACATAAACACAATTTATGACAAACCATAGTACTTCTTTATAAATGTAATAATTTTTGATTTACTGACCATAAGTACTATATTACATTTGTGTTATTTTGTTTAGTTACCATGTGTTTTACTTTGTTTAAGTGCCATGCTTACAAGTGCCATATTATACTCACAGGGGCAGTGTACCTTAGTGGTTAAGATTAAAATAAAAAAAAAAAAAGATTAAAATCAGATTATCTGGACTCTACTAATTTCCAGCTGTGTATCCCTTAAAAAAAAGTCCTTGATTTCTCCATACGTGTTTCCCCTTTTATAAATGAAGAAAATAATAATAATTACTCCATAGAATTGTTGAAAGGATTATATAACTTAACACATGTAAGGTACTTAGGATAGGATGTAGCCTATATTAAGGACTCAGTAAATTTTTGTAATTATCATAATTATTACCCAATCTAAATATAAGTAAGCTACATTATGATGGAGTTCTATTCTGTTTCTAAAACGTAAGTGGATTCACTAGCATTAAATAATATCGGTTATTAAAAAATAGAAGATTAATGCATCTACAATGTACCCAAACTGGAAGTATATGTCTTGTGCATCTTTGCACATGGCATTTCTTACTGAAATCGAACCCCTGAACTTCTTTCCAATCACATAAGAAATAGTGCAGGGTATATATTAACCAATTTGTGAATTCTATCCTGATTTATTTGGGTCACACTCACCAAACAAATGCTCCTTCTCTGCTTAACCTGAGTCACATTACACAGTGTATGGAAAGTGTTGGAGTGCATATTTTCATATCATCTGTTGGATTCATTACATAATATTTTAACACCCAAACTATACTCTCTAGTTCACAAAACATCACAGTTGAAACCATGTCAGGGAGTCAGATGGAAGAACTTTTCTCCCTTGGACTGGTTCACAGGAGCTAGCCCGGCAAGTCAGTTAATTTCTGTAGCACACATGCATGGTCTCTACAGGCTCCTCATTGGCCATAACTCATGAGCAAATGTACATTAGCTCATTGGCTGCTCTGAGGGGTTAAATTCAGAGTATTTTCACTCAGAATAAATTTTTGGCACAGTGTAGAAAAACAATTGGGTAAGACAGAGTTTTACCTGGGGTGCCTGGGTGGCTCTGTTGGTTGAGCATCTGACTCTTGGTTTCAGCTCAGCAACTGATCTCGGGGTCATGAGTTCCAGACGCACATGGGCTCCATGCTCAGTGCAGTCTGCTTTGGAATCTTCCTCCCTCCTCCTCCCCCTTGGTCCCTCTCCCCACTTTCAGTTTTACCTAACACAATTTACAGAAAAAGTGAAACTTAATGATACTGAAAATCAAGCTTGTTTCGTGTCTTAGAGTAGGCTGGTGAGTCTGAAGAGGGATGCCCAGATGGCTTTTAACTGACCCCAGCCCTGCCCTCTTGGATCTGCCCCCAGCACCTGGGAGGACTTGCACAGTCAAAAGATCAGTTCAGAAAAGACTTGTTTTAGCCCTCACCTCATTGTGGGGTCCCGCACATGGTTACGAGCCCTCCTGAGTATAATATTTGACCTCTTCTCAGGCAGAAATGACTAGTATTTTGCTGGGGAGAGTAATGAATCAATACTTATGGCACTGACCCCCTTTGCCATGTCCTTCCTCATCCCTGTCCTCAAGCTCCTGCTCAGACTTGTCATCAGCACACAGCAAAAGCACTGTGGAGTAATTATCCTGTCACTTAGGGAGCAAACACAATTTTCTGTGGATGCAATCTCAGTCTCTACATGCAATGAAGAAAGTCTGAGAAGGCAAAGCTCCTGTTGATTAAGATAAAGACGTGATGATGGCTTGTTTCTCCAGGGTAACATGTAGAGTCACTACAAATGAAGACCATTAGTGGTCACTACAAATGCAGTCATTAGTGGTCAAAGGTAAGCTGCACAGAACTGAATGCCAGGGAAATCAAGCCCATTTTTATTAATTTCCTTACCTTTTTCCCACTAAATATTATTATTAAGCTGCCAACAAGAAATCAACTTACTGTTTGATATTTCCACATTTAAATTCACCAGGAGGGAGAGAACACACACACACACACACACACACACACACACACACACAAATAAGGCTGTGTATTAACAGAAGGAAGGTGGCCAAAGGGAGAAGTAGACACTTTTGGGAGCCTGGACAATGTTGCTTCAGGAGGAAATTACGTCAGAAAAATGTAAATGCGAAAACATGTCTTAAGTCATCAGTAGATGAAATGCGGTTGATTATATAAAATTGAGAACTAAATATACTTAAAATTATGATTCTATTGATGTCAAAAACCAGATTCTTGAAGAAAGTGATTGAAATGAAGTTGGATTTAAATCCATTTTTAAGGACTTTTTTTTAGACCCATCAGATCAAATAAGAGTGAATGTTTGAGAAGGGATAATTTTCCTCACAAGGAAGGGACTAATTGTCCTCATAGGTTTTCCTAAATATACACACTTTAGGTGTCTTTTCGGACAATATTTAGCTCACGAAGTTGATTTTATACTTAGAAATTATTTAGCAAGAGGGCCCCTTGGTGGCTCAGCGGATGAGCATCTGTCTTCAGCCCAGGGTGTGATCCCGGGGTCCTGGGATCAAGTCCCACAACAGGCTCCCTGCATGGAGCCTGCTTCTCTCTCTGCCTGTGTCTCTACCTCTGTGTGTGTGTGTGTGTGTGTGTGTGTGTCTCATGAAGAAATAAATAAAATCTTTAAAGAAAAAAGAAAGAAATTATTTAGCAAGTTACATTTATTTATTTATTTATTTATTTATTTATTTATTTATTTATTTTTTTATTGGTGTTCAATTTACCAACATACAGAATAAAACCCAGTGCTCATCCTGTCAAGTGCCCCCCTCAGTGCCCATCACCCATTCACCCCTACCCCCCGCCCTAGTCCCCTTCCACCACCCCTAGTAGTTCGTTTCCCAGAGTTAGGAGTCTTTATGTTCCGTCTCCCTCTCTGATATTTCCCACACATTTCTTCTCCCTTCCCTTATATTCCCTTTCACTATTATTTATATTCCCCAAATGAATGAGAACATACACTGTTTGTCCTTCTCCTATTGACTCACTTCACTCAGCATAATACCCTCCAGTTCCATCCAGGTTGAAACAAATGGTGGGTATTTGTCGTTTCTAATGGCTGAGGAATATTCCATTGTATACATAAACCACATCTTCTTATCCATTCATCTTTCATTGGACACAGAGGCTCCTTCCACAGTTTGGCTATTGTGGACATTGCTGCTAGAAACATCGGGGTGCAGGTGTCCCGGCATTTCATTGCATCTGAATCTTTGGGGTAAATCCCCAACAGTGCAATTGCTGGGTCGTAGGGCAGGTCTATTCTTAACTCTTTGAGGAACCTCCACACAGTTTTCCAGAGTGGCTGCACCAGTTCCCATTCCCACCAACAGTGCAAGAGGGTTCCCTTTTCTCTGCATCCTCTCCAACATTTGTGGTTTCCTGCCTTGTTAATTTTCCCATTCTCACTGGTGTGAGGTGGTATCTCATTGTGGTTTTGATTAGTTTTTCCCTGATGGCAAGTGATGCAGAACATTTTCTCATGTGCTTGTTGGCCATGTCTATGTCTTCCTCTGTGAGATTTCTGTTCCTGTCTTTTGCCCATTTCATGATTGGATTGGTTGTTTCTTTGGTTTGAGTTTAAGAAGTTCTTTATAGATCTTGGAAACTAGCCTCTTATCTGATACGTCATTTGCAAAAATCTTCTCCCATTCTGTAGGTTGTCTTTTAGTTTTGTGGACTGTATCCTTTGCTGTGCAAAAGCTTCTGATCTTGATGAAGTCCCAATAGTTCATTTTTGCTTTTGTTTCTTTTGCCTTCGTGGATGTATCTTGCAAGAAGTTACTGTAGCTGAGTTCAAAAAGGGTGTTGCCTGTGTTCTCCTCTAGGATTTTGATGGAATCTTATCTCACATTTAGATCTTTCATCCATTTTGAGTTTATCTTTGTGTATGGTGCAAGAGAGTGGTCTAGTTTCATCCTTCTGCATGTGGATGTCCAATTTTCCCAGCACCATTTATTGAAGAGACTGTCTTTCTTCCAATGGATAGTCTTTCCTCCTTGATCGAATATTAGTTGACCATAAATTCAGGGTCCACTTCTGGGTTCTCTATTCTGTTCCATTGATCTATGTGTCGGTTTCTGTGCCAGTATCACACTGTCTTGATGACCACAGCTTTGTAGTACAACCTGACATCTGGGATTTTGATGTCCCCAGATATGGTTTTCTTTTTTAAAATTCCCCTGGCTATTCGGGTCTTTTCTGATTCCACACAAATCTTAAAATAATTTGTTCTAACTCTCTGAAGAAAGTCCATGGTATTTGATAGGGATTGCATGAAACGTGTATATTGCCCCGGGTAACACTGACATTTTCAAAATATTAATTCTGCCAATCCATGAGCATGGAATATTTTTCCATCTCTTTGTGTCTTCCTCAATTTCTTTCAGAAGTCTTCTATAGTTTTTAGGGTATAGGTCCTTTACCTCTTTGGTTAGGTTTATTCCTAGGTATCTTATGCTTTTGGGTGCAATTGTAAATGGGATTGACTCCTTAATTTCTCTTTTTTCAGTCACATTGTTAGTGTATAGAAATGCCATTGATTTCTGGGCATTGATTTTGTATCCTGCCACGCTACCAAATTGCTGTATGAGTTCTAGCAATCTTGGGGTGGAGTCTTTTGGGTTTTATATGTAGAGTATCATGTCATTGGTGAAGAGGCAGAGTTTGACTTCTTCTTGCCAATTTGAATGCCTTTAATGTCTTTTTGTTGTCTGATTGCTGAGACTAGGACTTCCAGTACTATGTTGAATAGCAGTGGTGAGAGTGGACATCCCTGTCTTGTTCCTGATCGTAGGGGAAAGGCTCCCAGTGCTTCCCCATTGAGAATGATATTTGCTGTGGGCTTTTCGTAGATGGCTTTTAAGATGTCGAGGAATGTTCCCTCTATCCCTACACTCTAAATAGTTTTGATCAGGAATGGATGCTGTATTTTGTCAAATGCTTTCTCTGAATCAAATGAGAGGATCATATGGTTCTTGGTTTTTCTCTTGCTGATATGATGAATCACATTGATTGTTTTACGAGTGTTGAACCAGCCTTGTGTCCCGGGGATAAATCCTACTTGGTCATGGTGAATAATTGTCTTAATGTACTGTTGGATCCGATTGGCTAGTATCTTCTTGAGAATGTTTGCATCCAGGTTCATCAGGGATATTGGTCTGTAATTTACTTTTTGGTGGGGTCTTTGTCTGGTTTTGGAATTAAGGTGATGCTGGCCTCATAGAACGAGTTTGGAAGTACTCCATCTCTTTCTATCTTTCCAAACAGGTTTAGTAGAATAGGTATGGTTTCTTCTTTAAACGTTTGATAGAATTCCCCTGGGAAGCCATCTGACCCTGGACTTTGTGTCTTGGGAGGTTTTTGATGACTGCTTCAATTTCCTCCCTGGTTATTGGCCTGTTCAGGTTTTCTATTTCTTCCTGTTCCAGTTTTGGTAGTTTGTGGCTTTCCAGGAATGCTTCCATTTCTTCTAGATTGCCTAATTTATTGGCGTATAGCTGTTCATAAGATGTTTTTAAAACCGTTTGTATTTCCTTGGTGTTGGTAGTGATCTCTCCTTTCTCATTCATGATTTTATTAATTTGAGTCTTCTCTCTCTTCTTTTTAATAAGGCTGGCTAATGGTTTATCTATCTTATTAATTCTTTCAAAGAACCAACTCCTGGTTTTGTTGATCTGTTCCACAGTTCTTCTGGTCTCGATTTCATTGAGTTCTGCTCAAATCTTAATTAACTCTCTTCTTCTGCTGGGTGTAGGATCCTTTTTTGGAGATGTTGTGCTTAGAAGACCTATCGAGTATAGAAAGAGCTACATTGAAGTCACCAAGTATAAGTGTATTATTATCTAAGTATTTCTTGACTTTGGTTATTAATTGATTAAAATATTTGGGAGCTCCCACATTCGGGGCATATATATTGAAGACTGTTAAGTCCTCTTGTTGGATAGATCCTTTTACTATGATATAGTGTCCCTCTTCATCTCTCACTACAGTCTTCCGGGTAAATTTTAGTTTATCTGATATGAGGATGGCTACTCCTGCTTTCTTTTTAGGACCATTTGAATGGTAAATGGTTCTCCAACCTTTTATTTTCAGGCTGTAGGTGTCCTTCTGTCTAAAATGAGTCTCTTGTAGACAGCAAATAGTTGGGTCCTGCTTTTTTATCCAGTCTGAAACCATGCGCCTTTGGATTGGGTTATTAAGCCGGTTCACGTTCAGTGTTACTATTGAAAGATATGAATTTAGTGTCATCATGATATCTATTCAGTCCTTTTTTTGTGGATTGTACCACTGAACTTCTTCTTAAAGGGGAATTTTAAGAGTCCCCCTTAAAATTTCTTGCAGAGCTGGTTTGGAGGTCACAGATTCTTTCAGTTGCTGCCTGTCTTGGAAGCTCTTTATCTCTCCTTCCATTTTGAATGAGAGCCTTGCTGGATAAAGTATTCTTGGTTGCATGTTCTTCTCCTTTAGGACCCTGAATATATCCTGCCAGCCCTTTCTGGCCTGCCAGGTCTCTGTGGAGAGGTCTGCTGTTACCCTAATACTCCTCCCCATAAAAGTCAGGGATTTCTTGTCTCTTGCTGCTTTAAGGATCTTCTCTTTATCTTTGGAATTTGCAAGCTTCACTATTAAATGTCGAGGTGTTGAACGGTTTTTATTGATTTTAGGGGGGGGATCTATTTCCTGGATCTGAATGCCTGTTTCCCTTCCCAGATTAGGAAAGTTTTCAGCTATGATTTTTTCAAATACATATTCTGGCCCTGTGTCCCTTTCGGCGCCCTCGGGAACCCCAATTAAACGTAGGTTTTTCTTCCTCAGGCTGTCGTTTATTTCCCTTAATCTATCCTCATGGTCTTTTAATTGTTTGTCTCTTTTTTCCTCAGTTTCCCTCTTTGCCATCAACTTGTCTTCTATGTCACTCACTCGTTCTTCCACCTCGTTAACCCTCGTCATTAGGCCTTCTAGTTTGGATTGCATCTCATTCAGTTGATTTTTAATTTCTGCCTGATTGGATCTAAATTCTGCAGTCATGAAGTCTCTTGAGTCCTTTATGCTTTTTTCTAGAGCCACCAGTAGCTGTATAATAGTGCTTCTGAATTGGCTTTCTGACATTGAATTGTAATCCAGATTTTGTAACTCTGTGGGAGAGAGGACTTTTTCTGATTCTTTCTTTTGAGGTGAGGTTTTCCTTCTAGTCATTTTGCTCAGTGCAGAGTGGCCAAAAACAAGTTATATTGGGAAAAGGAGAAAAAGAGAGAGAAAGAAGGAAAGAAAAGAGAAAAAGAAAAAAGAAAAAAGGAAAAAAAACGAGAAGAAAAAGAGAAAAAAAAAGAAAGGAAAAAAAGGGTGGGGGAAGCAAACAGAAATCAAAAAAAAAACCAAAAAAAAAAAAAACAAAAAACAAACAAACAAACAAAAAACCCACGGGGGAGTATCTTCTGATTCTGTATACTTTAAGTCCCTTGACTTCCCCTGGAACTTGTCCTTCTAGCTGGTCTTCTGGGGGAGGGGCCTGTTGTGATTTTCAGGTGTTAGCACTTGGGGGAGCTGCTCTGCCCCCTGCCTGGTGCAGGACTCAGTGGGGGTTGTTTACCCCGTGAGGCCCCAGGAGGAACAACCACAGTGGCTGCTCTGGAAACCTGGATTCAGCCCCCGCAGTAACTACGGTGCTCTCTGTCTGCAGGGCCTGGAGGCTCTGGGGGGCGGGGCCGCTGCTCTGCTCAGCTCGGGGCAGGAGCATCCTTGCTATCCTGGGCCCTCCCGGCCTCTGCCTGTCCTGGGGGGAGCCCGGATCCTGGGCTGTGTCCGGTGCCCTGTGCTCCCGGTCTGCGCTGTTGGATTCGCGCTCCTGGCCGTGCAGCCCCCTCCGCGGAGCCGCCGCCCGAGCCCCTCCGAGCTGCTCCGGGTCCCGCCGTGCGCGCTGCAGCCCTTACGGAGCTCGGGGCACTCTCCTGGGCGCGCAGGTGTCTTGTTAGTGTCCCAGGGAGCCCGAGGGCATCCCCGCCCTCCTGGGGTCCTGCTCCAACTCCCTGCGGGTGCCCTTCCGCCAGGGAAGGTTGGTGCAGCTCCTGCTTCTCCCGGACGGAGCTTTCCTGTCCTGGGGGCACTCGGCCCGGCCTTACCCCGGCTCCTCGCGGGGCCCCTCCCCTTTGGAGGCCTTTTGTTTCTTTATTTCTTTTTCTCCCTCCTTCCTACCTTGAGAGAATCGGGAACTCTTCTCACTGTAGCATTCCAGCTGGTCTCTCTTTCAATCTCAGGCCGAATTCGTAGATTTTCAGGATGATTTGAAGGTTATCTAGGTAATTTGGTGGGGACAGGTGATTTGGGGACCCTACTCTTCCGCCATCTTGCCCCTCCTCCCTTTGTATCTTTAAATAAAAACTGTGTGCACACACGTGTGTGATGAACTACAGCTTATGTTTGCTTGTGAACCCCTCAGACCTACCTATTCTAGAGTAAGTGTGTAATTAACATTTACTGTTGGTCCTTCCACACTTTGCTCTCCTATTTCCCAACCATTTCCAACTGTTAGCATGGCTATGCTTCGCTCAAACCTCTCAGATGGCAGTAATCATGACAAGTGCTTACATAGGACATGTTTTGTGACAAACATTCCTCTACATGACATATATATTTCGCTTAATCCTCACAACCATCATATGAAACAGATACTATTATCATCTCTATTTTACAGATGGAAAATAAATCTCTCTATTTTACAGAGAAGTCAGGAAACTTGCCCAAAGTCATGCACCCAGCCGATGGCAGAGGGAGGACTTGAACCCTGAGGTCTGAGCCCGTTCTACATAATTACTCTCCTGGCCCTGTCACCAGCTCATTCTCTTTAGCTGTGACCAATAGTTTTTAATTTTGATTATTTGAACTTATTTTCATTTTCAAAAATTCCTTGACAATTCAAATCCCAATCCTCTGAAAAGATTTTCTCAAATAAATGTATAAAGTACAAAGCAGGGGTGCCCGAGTGGCTCAGTTGGTGAAGCATCTACCTTCAGCGAGATCACGATCTCAGGTTCCTGGGGTGGAGCCCAATGTCGGTCTCCTAGTTCAGTGGGGCGTCGGCTTCTCCCTTTGCCCCTCCCACTGTTTGTAATCTCCCTCTCTCTCTCTCTCTCTCTATGTGAATATGCATATATATATAAATATCAGAGGCCCCGAAGGGGTTGCCGCCGCGGCCCTTCAAGCTCAGGCCGCAGTCTCCGCCCCGCGGCCCCACACTCACGTCACCCAGGTGGAGGGCGTTGACCTGGGCCTGGACCAAGGGCGGCTGCGGGGACCCAGGCTGTGCGTGCGCTTCCCTCTCCGGCGCCTGGCGGGGAGGTGCGGCGCGAACCCGGCGGGCGCGGCCGTCAGCAGCGGGAAGCGGCCTCCCCAGGGCGGCCACGGCCCCACTCGCGGCCCCACACGCGGCCCCACACGGGCGTCGCTCCCCACCGCGCGCCAGGGCGGCCCGGCCCCCTGCGTCTCCCGGCGGGCCTTGCGGCGGCGGCCTCCGCGCGAGGGGCCCCGAGGCCGCCTGGGCCCCGGAAGGCCGCGCGGACGCGCCCGGAAGCCGGAAGCCGGAAGCCCGCGCCGGACCCGGAGCCGCGTGCGCGGTGGGCGGCGACGGCAGAAGCTTCGGGAAGGCGCCCGCGGAGGCGCAGAGGCTCTCCGGGGAGGCCCCACTACCCCGACGGGTCGCCGAAGCCGGCGCGGGACACGCAGTCGTCCCCTGAGGGGTAAGCCGAGGCCGGGCCAACCCGAACCCCCGGGGCGGCGGTGCGCGCGGCTGCGGCTGCACGAAGCTCGGGGTCCGCCCCAGAGACCCCCGCACACATGCCCCGGGGTGGAGGCCGGGTCGGGGCGTGAGGGGGGCGGGGGGGGCCCGTGGGGGGCACCGTGGGGGGCACCGTGGGGGGCGGGGGGACCGCGAGGGGGGCCGTCGGGGGCGGGGCGACCGCGGGGGGGCCGTGGGGGGCGGGGCGACCGCGAGGGGGCGGGGGGGGCGGCCGCGAGTCCCCGGAGCCCTCCGCGCCGCGCGGCCACCTGCCGAGTCTGCGAGCGAGTCGGGGCCTCGAGGCCTTGGCGCCCGGCGGTCCCGGCCGCGACGTGAGGCGGGAAGGCGCCGAGGGCAGGCTCAGGCCCGCAGCCGCAGGTGCAGCCCCCGCCCCCGGGGCCTCCCGGCTCCAGGGAACGTCGTCCGTCCGCAGGTGGTTTCTCGTGCTCTGCGTCATGCGGACATTGTCGCCTCTTACACGGTTTCTTTCAGGTTTTATTTGCTCAATCGTGAGAGACACAGGGAGAGAGGGGCAGAGACACAGGCAGCGGGACAAGGCGGCTCCTCGCAGGGAGCCCGTCTGGGACTCGATCTGGGACCCCGGGGTCACGGTCACGCCCTGGGCCGGAGCAAGACGCTCCACCGCCCGCACCCCGCGTCCACAAAGTTGTTTCAAATGTTGAACAGAAAAGTGTTCCTTTCGCGTCTATGCGTATAGTTGACTTTAGGTAACATGCCCCTCGTTGTTGTTTCTGAAGGATTCCTTTATTGCCGAGCGAGCGAGCGAGCGTGCGAGCAGCGGGCGGGCAGGGACGGCGCCTAAAGCAGAGCCCAAGGGGCGCCCGTCGGGGATGCCAGGCCCTGTGGGGCCCGCTCAACCCTGACACGGTGACCTGAGCCAGAACCCGGAGCCCCATCGTGCCTCGACCATTGAGCTTGAGGCGTGGTGATCGCGCTGCGGGCAGTTCAGGCGGTGGCAGGAGCTGCTTTTCCTTTTGGCGTCCGACCTGCAGGTCACCGCCCCGAGTGCTGGGATTTTCTGGATCTTCCCTCAGGCAGTGTGGGAAACAGATGGTGAGCACATAGGCCTCCCTCTTCCCGACTGATGCTCTGGGCAGCTCTTCAGGTGGACTGGATGGTCCCAATGTCAAGGCACCACGGTTCCGTTACAAATAACTCGATTTGCAGCTAAGGGCAAGTAACAAAACACAGCTTTTTTTTGAGCGAGGTAAAAATGGGATATCTTTGAAGTAATACATTCGGAGGAATTTTAAATGTCCAGCATTGAAAACACATGACCTTTAACGATCTGAAGAATCACCGTGGTTTTCCTTTTCTTATTAAGTTCCTCTTAATGTGACGGACATATTGGATGACAACGTGATTATTTCCATCCAAATGATCGGGATCCCTGGGTGGCGCAGCGGTTTAGCCCCTGCCTTTGGCCCAGGGCGCGATCCTGGAGACCCGGGATCGAATCCCACGTCGAGCTCCCGGTGCGTGGAGCCTGCTTCTCCCTCTGCCTGTGTCTCTGCCTCTCTCGCTCTGTGATGTGACTATCATAAAAAAAATAAAAATAAAAATAAATCCAACCAAATGATCATCGCCTTAGCGTCACGTTAAAAGTCAGAACGTGTCACATCCAATGGTGTTGACAGCAACACCAGAAATGAATACACACACTCACGCACATGTAAGTGTGCTTAATGGTTGGAGAGGAGCAAACCCACGTACAGTGGACATTGTCCCCGGGATGTGTGCCAAACATGAAGTCACACTCATTTTTAATTTTAACGAGTTGTTTCGCAGGCAAAGCAGTGAGGCAGCCAACAGTCTGTGACTGACTTCTTTTTTTTTAAGATTTTATTCATTTACTCATGAGAGACCCGAGAGAGAGAGAGAGAGAGAGAGAGAGAGAGGCAGAGACACGGACAGAGGCAGAAGCAAGCTCCATGCAGGGAGCCCGATGTGGGACTCGATCCCAGGTCTCCAGGACCACGCCCTGGGATGAAGGCAGCACTAAACCACTGAGCCACCCGGGCTGCCCTGTGACTTACTTTTAAAAAGACCCAAGGGCCGCGTGTGTGCTCAGGGCTGGGGGTGGGGGGCACATGTCCAGGCCCGTGGTTACCCCCCCCCATCAGGCACTTGCCGCCTCTCCATCCTCACTAAGCCGAGGGTGTAGTTAATTAGTGGGAGGCTGGGGTGGCGTTGGACCCGCCGGCAAATCCCGAGGGGCTCTGGTGTCCTGTTACAGGCAAACCCACCCTGCGGTCCGGTCCGGTCCGTAGACTAAGGGAGCCTGGGCCTAACGGAGGCTGGGGATGTAACTGAATCAGGAACATCTTGCGCTCGCTGGCTCGATGTCAGATACGTAAAAGCTTAAGAAAAAAAAAAGATTTTTAGAAAACGTTGTAGCAGGGTTGGCGACGTCGTGCAATGGCATAAACAGGGTGGGACATTTGGTGTCACCAATCGGCAAAGTAACCTGTGCCACAAAATAGTTTTCAAAGCTTCTTAAAGTATTTTCTCATTCGAGGGGCACCTGTCTGGTTCAGACGGATGAGCACGGGACTCTTGACCTTGGAGTTGTGAGTTTGAGCCCCACACCAGGTGTACAGGTTACTTAACTAAACACGTGAACTAAATAAAAAAAGAGAGTGTTCTCATTTCAGGCTCCACCAGCCCTGTGTGATAGAGAAATGTGCAAGCATTTATCTCCAGTTCGCAGAGGGCAAATTTATCTCCAGAGAAATCCTGGAGCCAAAGAGAATAGTGCAGAAAGGGCTAGAGCCACAAGGCGTGACGGGGCCCCAGGGCCGCGAGGGGGTAAGACCTTCCCTGAGGAAGACTACAGAGGCAGAGAAAGACCTAGCTCCGGCCCCTCCCCATTCTCCTCCTGAACAGAGTCCTGCCTGTGGGCCAGAGAGCCTGGCCAAGGTTGACGTTGCCTTCCAGCCTCGTCCCCTCGTACCCACGGTGCCTTCAAAGATGGGCCCTGGAGGGGCCACTGAGACCCTGAGGAATTGAAGCGCTAGGGATGTGCATTTGACACACGCAAACCTGGTGGCAGATGGAGAGGAGGTGGGGGGGCCTGCGGGGAGGCTGCGTTGACCAGCTGGTGAGCAGTGGAAGCCATGGAGAAGAGAAGCCGCCAGGGGAGAGGAGAGGTCTACCGGGGAGCGCTGGCGGTCTCAGGCACTGAGTAGATGTGGGCGCCTAGTGGAAGCGGGAGCAGGACATTGTCACAGCCACGAGGGAGGTCGGGTGCCAGGACAGACCTCCTGCAAGGGTAGTTCTCCAACTTTGGCCTTCTCGAATCTTGTGGGATACTTGGAGGGCCTATGAAAATAGGGAGGTTAGGTCCCTACCCAGCAATGTCTGATTCCAGAGGCTGGAGCAAGACTCCACGTCCACGTTTCTAGCAAGTTCCTGGGTGATCCTAATGCTGCTGGTCCTGGGATCACACTTTGAGAACCACGGCCCTAGAGGGGCAGTGTGCTTTCTCGTGTTGACCCAAGTCCTAGGAGGGAGGTAGACACAGCAGCTGGGACGCAGGACTGCAGGTGCGCCAAAGGGCGGCAGCGAGTCGGGTCCGCGGTGCAGTGACTTCCCGGTGGGGTGCCCTCCTGAGACCTAGGCAGGTGCAGGGGAGGCTTGCCTTCAGAGCCACGCCCCCTCTGCAGTGCCACCTGTTTCTGGGGACTTCCCTTCCTCCTGTTGGGGAAGGGCCATGGGATATGTAGAGCCCAGCCCAGAGAGCGGGGAGGGACCTCAGTGGAGGTGCTCTAAGTGCAGGCAGCTCCTTCGGGGAAGGGGAGGTGCCACCATGGCGCGGCGGGCACGCTTCAGGTGTGCAGGGCAGCAGGTGCAGCCAAGCAGGGTGCAGGGACCGTCGGGTGTGCAGACGGAGGCTGCGTGGTCTCTGGCGCTCCGGGCGGCAGCTGCCGGGGCAGCCCCTGAGTCCTGAGCTGCAGCTCGGGGGGCTGTGGCTGGACTGTGTCCTGGGCGGGTGCGCGGTTGGGAGGGGGGGCACCTGCCTATGAGTTTGCGCTCACTTCCTCCTTGTGCAACTGCACAAACAGTTCTCGAGGTGAACCGAGCTGGAGGGAGCGGGACGGGGGCTCCTCTGGCTTTTCTGAGGATGCTCAGGGAACATGTCCACGTTCCTCTTCTCTGACCATTCCCTGCATGTAGGACGGTTGTTTAGTTGTCCCCGTTCTGGAGGAACATTCTCTGCTGGTTCCAGAAAGTAGGAGCCAGTCACAAACCGCGAAGAGGGCCGGGTTCTGGGCGGGATGTGCCCTGGAGGCTGATGCATCGCCAGAGCCTCTTGCAGGGTCTCCTGTTCAGTTGCCCGGAATACCCTGACTGAGGTCGCCCTGTCCTCTTCCTGAAGGTCCAGCCTCCTGGGCACCTCAGGTGCATTTGCATTCCGCTCCCAGGCCCTCCCAGTCTCTGCAGCCCTGGATTCCTTTTTGAGATCCCTTGGAATGTTGCTCTGTCACCACCATGGGGGGTTAACCACAATGGCACAGAAACCAAAGGTCTCTGCTGCTTGTTAAACTCCTGGGCGTGTCGGTATAGATGTGACCAGTCAAGAAATCACACGTAAGGGTTTTTATATTTTTTATTTTTTTAATAATAAACTTATTTTTATTGGTGTTCAATTTGCCAACATACAGAGTAACACCCAGTGCCCATCCCGTCAACTGACCCCCTCAGTGCCCGCCACCCATTCACCCCCACCCCCCACCCTCCTCCCCTTCCACCACCCCTAGTTCGTTTCCCGGAGTTAGGAGTCTTCCATGTTCTGTCTCCCTTTTTGCTATTTCCCCCTTATTTTTTCTCCTTTCACTGTTATTTATATTCCCCAAATGAATGAGACCATATAATGTTTGTCCTTCTCTGACTTATTTCATTCTGCATAATATCCTCCAGTTCCATCCACGTCGAAGCAAATGGTGGGTAGTTTTGAGGCCACATTCATTTGTGAAGTACCACTGGCGATGGGCAATAAGTTGTAGATGCTGATAATTTATTTGCATAGCCATTCAATAACTGGCATAGTGGGTTCATTTTTTGAAATGATTTTTATTTATTCACGAGAGACACACAGAGAGAGGCAGAGACACGGGCAGAGAGAGAAGCAGGCTCCGTGCAGGGAGCCCGATGTGGGACTCGATCCCGGATCCCGGGATCACGCGCTTAGCCCAAGGCAGGCGCGCTCAACCGCTGAACCACTCAGGCATCCCAGGCATAGTGGGGTTCAAAGAACAATTTTAGATCGGGTTGCGGAGAGGGGAGACTAGAAGCCAAACACACAAAACATCCTTGCCTGTTCTCATTCCAGGGCAGAGATTGAGAGACATGTTGCCTCAAAGTCAGGACTCTTCTGCAATAAAACGTAAAGAAGAGCTCACACAGAAAACAAGCCTCTGAGTCCTACAAGAAATCAGGCAAATGGGTCACAGGTAATTTAACATTTTAAATCTCCCTCTTTCATGTTTATGTGTTTTTCGTGGCGTCTGACTTTAGGCAACATCAGTAGGAAGAGATCGTATTTAGAGGAAGTATTTCCAAAGACGAGTGTGCAACCCAGGTGAAACTTACTCTGTTCAATATAGATTTTGGAAAGCAGATAGCACCTGGGTGTTTTGATAATTTGAGAAAGCTCTTATTCGTATCTCTATATCCTGCTGTGTTACTGGATCTGCATGTCCCACATTGAATATGTTTAACTCTGTATGCTGTATGATGTACATTTGTGATGTATTTCTGCTCTGCTAATGTGTGACTGACAGCTCTACACCATATGAAGAGAGGAGCAATTTGAAATGCCAGTCTGTATCACTGTGTCCCGCTTAGCTAGGCATTCAGGGTCCTCCACAGCAGAGCTTCTACTCTGTAGTCCTCCATTATATCTCCACATATACCTTTCTTGACCTAAACCACATCAATCTTCATTCCCCACATATGCCACAAACTTTCCCCCCTTTATGTGATTGCTCGTCCTGTCTATAATCCTGGAATGCTCTTCGTCCTGTCATTTCCAGCTCTTCAACTCCTGTCCAAAATTTGCTCCAAATGCTGTGTCCGTGCTTGGGGTTCAAGATGGCTGACTGAGCACCCACTTTTATATTCACCTTTCTCAAAATCCTAATGAATTTCATGAAAAAGTTTAGTTAATAATTTTTTTTTTATGATAGTCACAGAGAGAGAGAGGCAGAGACACAGGCAGAGGGAGAAGCAGACTCCATGCACCAGGAGCCCGACGTGGGATTCAATCCCGGGTCTCCAGGATCGCGCCCTGGGCCAAGGGCAGGCGCTAAACTGCTGCGCCAGCCAGGGATCCCCATGAAAAAGTTTATAATACCAAAGGTAAATCAATAGTAACAAAAAAAGAAACTTGATAAGTACTATTAGAAATTCTATACAAAGGAATGATTGACTTATTTCACTCAGCATTATACCCTCCAGTTCCATACATGTTGAAGCAAATGATGGGTATTTGTCATTTCTTATGGCTGAGGAATATTCCATTGGATACATAAACCACATCTTCTTTGGGGAATATAAGTAATAGTGAAAGGGGATAGAAGGGAAGGGAGAAAATGGGTAGGAAATATCAGAAAGGGAGACAGAACGTGAAGACTCCTAACTCTGGGAAATGAACTAGGGGTGGTGGAAGGGGAGGAGGTGAATGGGTGACGGGCACTGAGGGGGGCACTTGTCGGGATGAGCACTGGGTGTTATTCTGTATGTTGGGTAATGAACACCAATAAAAAATAAATTTAGTATAAAAAAAGGAAGTTCTATACAAAATCTTGTGTACCGTGAAAATGAATGTTTAATATACCTATGAATTCACTTGTCCCGCTTAATGTGCAAGATCTATATAAAGAAAACAGAAAACTTTGCTGATGGATGTAAACTAGGATCCGGATGGGAAGATTAAAGTGTGAAAGTGTCAATTCTTACAAAATAAATCCATGAATTCAATGCAATCCTAAAAAACTCAAGGATAATTTTCATGAAACTTGATAAGCTATTTCTTAGTACTTCTAAAAGTAAGGAAGTATAACTAGCCAAGTGAATCTTAGATGAGTGAGGACTGCTTACCCTACAGATATCAAAACATACTAAAGAGCTATAATGGATTTTTTTTAGTAAAAGATTCTGGCAAAATTGGCTATCCACATGCAAAAAAATAAAATAAAACTCTCGTTTATATCATATCCAAGAACATAATAATTTCCAGGTAAATTAAGGACTATATGTGAAGGATAAAAGTCCCAAGTTTTTTAGAAGTTTATATATGATATAAATATATCATATGTGAAGTTTATATATGATATATCATATATGTGTGTTTATATATATATATCTTCATGACCTTGTGGTAGAAGGATTTTTACTCTCCTAGTCACAAAGGAGAACCTTGATGAAGTTGACTACATGACAATTAAGAACAACTGTTCATCAAATGCCAGTACGAAAATAATAAAAAGACAGAGAGGGTGAGGATATTTACAACACACATTAACTATCAAAGGATTATTATCCAGAAAAAGAGGATTTATAGATGAGTGAGCAAAAGGCCAGCGACTTAACAGAAAAATAGGCAACAGAATTAAACAGACACTTCTCAAAAAACAATAGAATACGCAAATATCTAATAAACATATGAAAAGGAGTTCAACTTTACTAGCAAGTCACAAAATTGCAAATTAAAACCACAAGATGATACCGTTACACACCTACAAGATGAACAAAGTTTAGAAAGCTTTATCTCAAGTGGTAGCAAAGTTAGGAGGACACACAACTGATGAGAATATAAATTGATACCAATATTGGGAAGCAGGTAGCATGTTTTATTAAAGTTGAAGATGAGCATACTCCTTACTTACTTACATGGTCTCATCATTTAATTGTTTATGATTACCAGAATCAACATGCGAGAATGTTCATCTCATCTTGTTCTTAAATGACAAAAGCTGGAAATACTCCATTCTGCCTCAACAGTAGAATGGGTAAAACGGAAGTGTAGTCATACAATGGAATATTGTACAATAATAACAACAACAACAACAAAATAATAACAATCAACAAACATGATAGTAAGTAAAAAGTGAAGTTACAAAATTGCATATAGCATGAATATTATATAAAATTTAAAAACAGACAAAACTAAACGATACTGTTTAGCAATGCTTCAGGCCATGGTAAAACTAAAAATAAAAGCAAGGAAATAAATACCATCAAGGTCAGGATAAAAATGACCTTTTTGTACCTGAGTGGTCATTATATGGATGCTTTTTTTACCATCATTTGCTAAACTGTACACATAAGATTTAGATAGTTGTCTGTTTATTATACCTCATAATCAAAGTAAAGAATAAAAAACCCAGAAAGTAAAAAAAAAAAAAAGAAAAAAGAAAAAAAACCATGAAAGCCACTAGACGAACATACATGCTATTTCAATGGGTTGCTAAAAGTAATATTTCAAATTCAAATTCCAAATTCAATTCATTCAACAGGGAGTGTCAAAACTGGAAAGAAGGGATCGCCAAAGTTGACTGCAAATACATTTAAAACATCTCTATGGCCGCAGATACAACAAACAACTTGGAGAAAATATTCACAACGTCTACAAGACACCCATAGTATATGAAGAATGCCTACAAATCAATGTAAAAGAGATGTGGAAGGGCAGGCAATACACAGAGTGAAAGTTGCAAAGGATCAATAAGCATGAAAAAGTAATACATTTTATTAGGATTTGGTAAACTGCAAAATAGAAAAAATAATATGTAAAATGTAGGGTCATTTAAAGTAATCAGAATATAATCATCTATAAAATACAGATATACAAAACGTATTAAGCTATAAAATTATCACAAAATCTAAGAACTAAGGAAGTCATTAAAGGCTAAGTCTCCTTCTGGCTTTACCATTCTTAATGTACAACTTATCCTCATAGTCTCAAGATGGCTGCTGTGTCCCAGACATTACACCTGGGTTCTAGGCATAGAGAAGGGAAGAATGGCAAGAGGAGAACCGTACATGCCAGCTGGATTGGACCTACACATCAGTAAACTTGTACCTTTCCTAGAAGCCTAATCTCTAGAATGACACTTCAACCTTACTGGCAAAACTGTGACATAGTTTACTCCTAACTCTTGGGATTTGAGGAGGAGCATATCTTTTAAATGAAGATATTTTTGTGCCAAACTAAAATGTGGTTTTGTTAACAAGCAAGAAGTGGAACATATATCTTGCTTGGTCAACTAGTGATGCTGTGGGAAGGAAGCACCGAGACTAGTCCTTGGTACGTTGAACATGCTCAATAAACATTAGTTAAAGAAATGGGATTTTTTATATTATCATCTACACAATCCCCCAGAATGACAGTGAAGGGGGGGACCAAGATGAGAGCCGAGCATCAGCTACAGAGGAAACGAGGGCCCACGGAACAGAAGGCTCCTTGAGATCAAGGATGAGGTGGGTACAGTGATGCCGTGCTTGCTGCCTGAGGTCACTGAAAACCCTGAGAGCAGAGTCAGATACAAAGTATGAGATAGTTGTGATCCGTCTCTGGAATTGCGCTGTTCAGTGCCACCACCACCAGCCACATGTGGCTGTTTAGGTTTAGATTAAATAAAAAGTAGAACAACTCAGTTCTGCAGTCACATTTTGAATGTTCAGTAGTCACTCGTGGCTGGTGGCTTCCGTGGTGGATGGCGCTGGTATGGAATGTTCTTGTCGTTGCAGAAAGTTCTGTTGAGGATTGCTTGCCTAGAAGAATGGAGCCAAGGGAAAAGAGAGAAAGAGAAGGAGAGAAATCCCAATTTGCAGAAAAACAAACTTGTGCAGGAAAAGAAAAATAATCATAGTGTATGGGGTTCCTCTGTGAATAGCCTTTGCTAATCATAAGCATTGAATTCTGAGTTCCACAAATAGAAAGGACTTTCTGGGGAGGAAGCTGGGCTGAGATGAGGCGTATGTCTGGTAAGAGTGGGGGTTCGTAGGGAAGAGCTGTAAAGCCTCACATTCCAAGGTGGGAAGTTAACAGATAATGCCTGTGAGATATCAGAAATATCAGGAAAAAGTTACAGAGACATTTTGTTAAATGTGTACAGACAAATCATGAAAGGTTCAACTAAAAGAGTTAAAACGATGGTCTGTGTGGAGGGAGAAAGTAGAGGAATGGTGGGAACAGGGAGCATCAATTTAGGAACAAGCCTCACAAAAACTATTTGATTCTTAATGATATGTAGGTATGATTTGATTAAAATTATAAATAGAAGAGAATGAACTGCAAAAGCAGGTGCACCTGGGTGGCTTGGTCAGGTCAGCCTCTGACTCTTGATTTCGGCTCAGGTCCTGCTCTCAGGGCTGTGAGATGGGCTCCACGCTCAGCACGGAGTCTAGTCTGCATGAGATTCTCTGCCTCTGGGTCTCCTTCTCGTGTGCTCTCATTCTCTCTTTCTCTCCCCCCCCCCTCAAATAAATAAACCTTAAAAAAGAAGAGGAAACTGCAAAGACAAAAGCTCTGTTACAATGCCATCTTGTGCATCAGGTCTACTCTGGTCCCCAGACAGGATACTTCTGTTGTCTGACATTTAGGGACACGTTGTCTGAAACTCTGCTCCTGGCACCTAACTTCACCCTGCCTTGCTCTTGTCAATTGTGTAGGCTTATCGTCAAACTCCTGTTGGTTCATAAATTCCTGGACAAACTACTGTCTGATTTCAGAAGTGTCACAATATTTCAGTTTAATACAGAGTAAAGCATGAAGATTCCAATAAAATGTCGTAAAACGCTAATAATAAGGGACGCCTGAGTGGCTCAGTGGGTTCAGCGTCTGCCTTTGGCTTAGGTGTGCCTTGGCCTTAGTGCTCATCCAGGAGCCTGCTTCTCCCTCTGCCTCTGCCCTTCCCTTGCTCACCCTCTTTTTCTGAAATGAATAAATGAAATATTTTAAAATGGTGATTATAATTATTGCTAATAATATTGATTATTAGCTAGAATATATATCAAATAAAATAACTATTAAATATGATAATAAAAATAATAATAGCTAATGTTTATGGAGCACTTACTACGTGCAAGGCGTGTGATAAGAGCCCATCAATAGATCAGGGATCATTTATTCTTTTTCCACGGGAAAGGTCATACATAGGACAGAAATATAGACTGGCTCTTTCATGCCTAGGAGACAGAGTTCCAGGTTAGCATTCGAGTGTCTATGCTTATTTTTTTACTTTATATGGTTTTATCCTATGTGTCATAGAAAATGGGCCTGAATTCTTTTCCGATTTAACACCATCTTTTAAAACATAATGAAGAGTAAGTCAGTTCTAGTTTACATCTGCCAATGGAATGGTGTCCTATTACACACATATCCCTTGGTCATAAAACCTGTGAGAACATAGGAAGTGAACAAGGTTTAATTGGTTTAGATGGTTAAAAGTCCTGTTCAATTTTATTTACCACCGTCTGAATCACAGAAGGCGGAGAGGTACATATGTTTGAAATGTGGCAATGCTTCCTAACGTTTAGCTAAAAAAAGAACATGTTTAATTTTAAACCCATGTCAAGAAACCAGTGACCAAAAGGGGTTTTGCTTTAGTACAGAGGTTTATAGAGAGACCAAGTCAGTGAAAATTGTCTTCAGATGGAAAATTGCTGGGTCAGTTTTGTCAACTCAGTGTCATACACTCAGACTTACCTAATAGGGCATTATCTTCTCCTAGTAATTGACTGATTTAGATTGTATCTGCTTCTGCTGTTTGAAAATTGAACACTTTTGTGCTTGTGTTCACACTCTGCCTCTAGAAGCCACCTGGCTGAATTGTAAATCAGAAGCTGGGTTACCTAGGAAAGCGGCTCGGTATTGCTAGCAGGCAGCCTTACCCAGGGAGGGAGAAGATAATCAGTAAGGTCTCCGCATCCCTTTTTGGCTTAGTAACAGAAAAAGGATGGAGCCTATTCTCTCTAATTACGCTCTGTGGCCAGCTTATCTAGGGTCACATCAACCATTTCCCACTGTCATTTCTTTTGTTCATGATTTTAGACATTGGTTTTGCCAACTTGAGGTTTCATGGATTTTATTCCTTTCTTGCACCTGTAACTTACCTGTAGCTCACCTGGGGAGCTGTACAAGAGGGAATAGGTTTACCTCCATGAAAATGAGGCAAGTGACCTTAGGAAAGCAGCTACAGAAGGGTCACAGCCCCTCAAAGACATGCTTATTTTATCCTAGATTCTTTTGCACGAATGTGGTATTAAACAGGGTTGCAGGAAATGAGAGATGAAACCTAAACTGGAAGCCCGTATGCTGGAAGTTAAGTGCAATTCCATTACGTTTGAGTAGTTCTAAGCAAGCAGTCTGTTACCCTTTATCCTTTACTGGAATTGATGAACAGCTGCTTTTCAGGGGATCACTCAGTATATTTAGCTTCTGAAATTCGAGCGACTCAGGGTCTGATTGGCTGCCGCGGCCGTGTGGTCACCTGGAGACTGGGCATCGCGCTGGCTCTGCCTGGGGCTCTCGGGAGGGGAGAGTCTGGAGAGGCTTTGCTGCTGAGGAAATTGATGTGCTAGAGGACAGCGAAGGCTGCTTGGTGGCTTTTTCTCGTAATGTTCTTGCTGGAGACGTTCTGCAGCTTCCCTTGAAGTGTTTTCCAAAGCTTGGTATCCTAACTGGGGAAATCGCGATGGGAACATGACTAGCGAAGTCTGTGGCCCTGTCGCCCTCCCGGGCCCTACTCGCATCTGCCCTGTGCTGTGAGGTTAGTCAGGCCCTGGACTATCCCCTGGTTGCTTGACCCGGTGGACTTTCTCATTTAACAGAAAAAAATCTCAAAAATTTTTGCCTTTTTTTTTTTTTCTAAATGTATGAGTATGAAAAGGGCTCTAAGATCTGGCTTCCTATATATTTATCCCATCCTACTGGGCCTCATCTGCCTCAGAAGGGGCGGCGGTTTCGCTAGCTTAACAAAACTAGCCATGGTGGGGTATTGGTCTACACGGCAAATATCTTTAGGCAATGAAAGGGACAGCTGCTCCAGGTCATCATCCACTTTTATCAAGCACGTCCCACTCTCTGGCATCAACCTAAGAGGCCCCGGGAGACCCTTTCCCTAGCTCCCGAATTAGAAGCTTAGACCCAAGGCCCACGATCTTTGATGCGCTTCAGTCAATGGTGTAAACGTGTCTTGTTTTTCAGGTTTGAGGAAGGGCTACAGACACAAAAGAGAAAAATCCATACAAGCCAATGGTGTTTAGGAAAAGAATAACCCCATTGCCTTGAGGTTTCTATTTTTCTTTTAAAGCTACTGACAGATTGTTTGTATGTGTCTGATTTCAAGTAGGAAAGCATTTTAGAGACCTACGGCACCCTCGTAGCATCCTGGTGCTGGCCCAAAACTAACTTCTGGAAGCCGAGCTGACCTCCCTTTAACTAATACTTTGCTTAAAAGTGTTTTTCTGCAAGTATTTAGCAATTTAAATAACGTTTCTCTGGATCCAAACTCTCGCTTTCTTACCTCCACTTCCTTTCACAACTTGAACTAAATTGATCGTGTAGCTAGAAGTAGCCATACCTGGCATGTTGCTGAGGGAATCCAGAGAAAGGCATTTGGGGCCCGAGTTCTTTAGACCTGTACTCAGATCTCTCCTTTCACTTAGCCTACAAAGATCTAGGGATGTGTAGCGTGGATACGTCTTAAATTCTTTTTTTCTGATGTTCTGATTTCAGTCCGAGGGTAGATTCTAATGTATCTTTCATTTGTCTGGAACCTGAAAAGTTTGTAGGTGCCACTACTACTCAGGGAAAATGGCAGCTGATGAAGAATATGAGGAGGTGGTGGAGGTAAGATGAGAAAAACGGACTCTGACAGCCAAGTATTTTATGTAGCGACAATCAAAGCCGTACTGTAGGTGAATCAATCATTTGCAAAATAAAATACATCATCTATTATAACTTCACAAAGCATCGTTAGGAGAGCATGAGAAGGGAATATTTTACGTTCAGTTTTACTGTAATCATGTGGGATTTAGAATTGCAAAGAAATAATCAGAATAATCTGAATAATCAGAATAATCATGATTAAGCGCTGACACAGTTATAAATTAAATTGCCTTCCCTCTGGTAGTAATGCCAGTAATACTTTATAGCCTTCAACTTAAAAAATTCCCTTGTTTTTCTTAAAATAACGGCGTTCAGTGGTCATTGGAAGTTGTCCTCGGTGTTAGACTTGAGTGATTTAACTAGATGCCAAAAAAATGGAAGGGGCTATTTTTCGGCATCTCATCCTCGCCATTTTGTTCCTATTACTGACCAGCAGTTGCTTAACTGCTAGACTCCCTGCCTGGGAGTGTTCACCCAAGGTCTCCCTGACCTCAGAAAAGATGTCACAGAGAATGGAATGGTGGCAAATCTGGGAAGATGGTCAGGGAAGAGTTCAAAACCAGGAACTAGCTTTAAAAACATCTGTTAGGGGTCTCAGACATCTAAATAAAATCATACTATCACTCTTGACTCCAGTTGAAATTTGGAAAGAAAAGAAAAGAAGCAAGGATGCACTAACCAATTAGGGACATAGCTCTAAAAACTATGTGGGATTTGGCACGTAAGTTAATGCCAACCATTTGGGTATTGTTGCTTTTTTATCAGCTTATTTCTAAGCTTCATCTGCCAAGGGTGAGAGTCCCACAAAGGTAAAGTTGGATAGCTACCAAAGGACTGCTTTTCCCTGGGTGCTAAGAAAATCCAAAATCGTGAATCCTTCACTCTGATGTAACATCCCTTCTCAAGTCACTGACAATGCTTTGTATGGCCAGAGGCGGGGTTCTCTGTGGCTCACCACCAAACAGCCGCCCCCAAGCGGCCAAACGCTATTTCCCATGTGATGAAGGCTGAGCCCGTCATGGAGGAACCCGGTGTCCTGCAGGAGCCCAGGCATCTCTGGCTCTGCCTAAGGACCCAGATGGGTATTGGGGTCGAAGTTAAGAAATGGTGCGGGAGCAGGGGAAGCACAAGACGGGGGACCCTGGGCGAGTCCCTGCTGATGGACTAGAGCTGGTGGCCTCGGGGCAAAGGCCAAGTAACTTGAAAGAGTTGGCTGACCCGGGGGACAGGCGGGACCCTGGCTGCAGGAGGTCTGGTCCTTGGCTTTCCCCTCTCCCCGAGCGTCTTCTTTGGTGGCAGAGAAGGGACACGTGAAGCATAGAACGAGGTGCACTGTGTGGCCTGAGAGAGCGAGCCGAGTGGCCCGCGTGCCTGTCCCGGGGGCCTGGGTGGCGGGGCCGGGACTGCGGCCCCCCGTGTCTGTGGCCACCCGACCGCACCTGCTCCTGCGGCGGGCGGTGACGCCGGGAGTACAGAGTGGCTCTGACCTTGGGTGGGGCCTGGGGCACCTTGCAGGTGGCGGCCTGGCCTGCCCGCACCTTGTGCCACCCGGTCCCTGCCGCCCTCATACCCGGCCTCGGGGCTCCGTCTCCTCGCCCCGGAGGGCCACTCGTCCCCGGGACATCTGGGGGCCTTGGGGACGAGGGTGGTCTGGGTGCTGCGTTCCTCTGGCTCTCCTCTCTGTGCCGCCCTCGTCCCCGGCCCTGTGACCGCCGCCTTGTTGGTCACAGCGCGTTACCCGAGGTCCTTCCTGTGCAGACAGCAGCCTCCCGCATCGTCCTGCCGCCTCGCTGCGAACAAGGCCCTGGCTCCCAGAAGAGGTTTTCCTGGCCTCCAGGGAAATTGCCGCCCATTAACGATGCACCCGGGGAGCCCCTTCCTCCCCCTGCACCCCACCCAGGCCGGCGGCCCTCACGGGACCGCCAGCCGCCCCAAGTCGCCTGGGCTCAGATAATGCCCCTCCCCGCGGGAGGCACGCGGGAGGCGCCCCCAACTGCGGGCAGTGGACAGGGCCGCCTGCTGTGTTCTCACGCCCGCTCTGCCTCTGTTTGCAGTACTAGGTGGAGGAAGCCATATACGAGGAGGTGCCGGGGCAAGTAAGGGCCAGACAGGTAAGGCTGCCTGAGGTGCACGCTGAGGCCGCCAGCACCTGCCACGGGCTCCCGGGGCTCTGAGCTGGCACGCGCGGGGTCGGGGGGCAGCGACCGTTCCTTGCCTGCGCCCCACAGCTGCAGGAGCCGGCGAGAAATGCTGCCCCTGACAGGCCGTGTCCCTGCTCTTGCTCTCCAGCACACCCAGGGTGCTTGGGCATCATTCCCCACCATTCGTGGGGCGCTGTTGGCGCAGTGGGTGCTAATTGCAATAATGCCAGAGGCTGCCAGCACGTGGTACCCGTCGCAATCCCAGGGCCTAGGACGGGTGACTTGCAGGGTGACCAGCAGCTTTGTCGTAGAGAGCTGTAACCTGTTGGGTACCATCTCTGCCTTTGCCCCCGATGGTGCAACGAAACGTTACTGAGGTTTTAGCACAAAGCCTTTCCCATGAATATTCCAAGGTGGAACTTTTTTTAGGGTGAAAAAGCTCACTCATGCTTCCTTTCTGGATAGATCTGTTTCTCTTGAGCACGGCACACAGAGGATGGCTGTCACAGGGCTTGGAGCTGCATGAGACCTAACATTTGCAGCTGCTGCCAGTCGGTTAGTTTCTCCCCATCCCTGTTTGCCAGCAACGGCAGCAGAAAGCAACCCATCAGCAACGACCTGATGACACCAGGGGAAGTTGTCCCAGATGTCGGTTTCCTTGTTGGTTCAGCTTCCCTTTCCATAATTGATGCAAGGACTCTTGCTTTGGTAGAGATGATACTAGCTGTGAAGGAAGTCCTGCCATCACATGGATGGACCAGTTGCCTGCTTACCATTTTTTCTTACATACGGTACTTTTAACCTTGGACCAGACCTAAACTTTGGCCTTAGTTTCTTCTGTACACCCTGGCGTAAGAAACCGTAATTTCCCACCTACTGCATGTGTACGACTGTTACAAGGATGATTACCCCCTTATGTTGCCGTCCTTATCCTGGTCCACCTAAGCATTTGTTAGCATAAATGGCACTCTAGTTCACATTAACTAACTGACTAAGCCAAAAGGATGGTAGTCACTTGTGATACTGATGTGATTCATTCCTTTAAAGTTCATTATTCTTTGCCTAGGACTGCAGGGGAGAGGCCTGAAGACCTGTGGAAAAAGCAAGCAGGTTTTTCATAGACTCATTTAGAGTTAATATGAAGTCAACAAGGTGAGCTTTATTTGATCTTCTTAATTGTTTGTTCCCTGATGCCAAGTTTGCTTTGGCTCTACCCAAACGATTTGAGAAGATTGTAAATGTTTAAGAAGATTGTGTTTCAGGATCCCCGGGTGGCGCAGCGGTTTAGCGCCTGCCTTTGGCCCAGGGCGCAATCCTGGAGACCCAGGATCAAATCCCATGTCGGGCTCCCAGTGCATGGAGCCTGCTTCTCCCTCTGCCTGTGTCTCTGCCTCTCTCTCTCTCTCACTGTGTGCCTATCATAAATAAATAAAAATTAAAAAAAAGATTGTGTTTCTGAGTTTTATCCAACCTGAAAGTGTTTGGGTTCCTTCCTACCAATGGAATTTTAAGGCACTGTAGCAAATGAAGAGGGAGTGACCTCTTGATTCCACACCCTCCTGAGCAATCAGCATTCAGATTTCTGTAACGTGATGTATACAGTACATGGCTTGCCGCCTTGGTCTGTTTCAGACATGTTGAAGCACCCCTAGGGTGCAAGTCTGACTTGAGGTCAGGATAATGCGTATGCAACTAGATCATGCCATCACCATTTTTATTTCCATAACCATTGGAACTGCATGTCTCATTTTCAGACAATAACAGAAATCTTTGAAACTACTACCACAAGGACGACCACATTGGACTATGAACCATCAGGACCTTCCAAACCAGCATTGGTGTTGCACAGCCAGTACCAGCCAATCCAGCGGAGAGGAAGAAGGTTATCTGGAAGAAATTGGATTCTTTGAAGTTCATGACCTGTGTACATTGTACACAGCCAGAAGATGCAGGACCTCTTTGGCCCGGTGAGTTTCTAACATCTTGTGCCAATCTGGTTTTATTATAGAGAAATTACTGATCTCCAGTGACTCTGTTTTGGGCGCCAGCTAGATTGTTCTTCAACCTTGTAGGAGACAAAAACTTATCTGCAGAAACATAAGCTCTTGTGACTCTTGAATCTTCCCTTCATGTAATTCATTTGCACCATTGCAGTTTCAGAGAAACCTCCTTACTGAAATCATTCCCACAAAATAAACAGGAGGCCTATTATGAGGCATTTATTGATATTTATTCACAGTTTTCTGGCTAATCTAGAATCCTGAAGTCCTAAATACAGATTCAATTGAAATCCATTCACAGAAGCTAAAGAACACCTCTTTACACTGTGTCTGAGCAGGATGCCCCTTAAGTAGACTAGTTAAAAATATATAAAAAGGTCTTTAAGAGTCATATAGGGAAGAAGAACCTGTAGTTTAGAAAACCAGGGTCAGGTGCATAATCACCGCTGCTGAAAGTCCCCGGTCCTTAACTTTCCATGTACAGTTACGGTGCGGCCAGAGAAATGGACACACACTCCTCCGTTCCCTCAAATGAAGGCTTTGTCAAATTTCCCTCCAAACTTAGACCTCTCCATTCAGGGAGGTCTGAGGTAACGTTTTCCAGAAATTACAGTGAAGACACGGACACTCCCAAGCAACATTTGGGCCCTCCCAAGCAACATCACACTAGAAAAAATCCTTTTGCCCCCAAAGGGCCCTGTCTTTGCTGGTTACTAGGCATCTGCAGCCCCTACTGGCAGAGGGAGAGGCCCCCGACAGCAGTACAACAGGCCCAAAGCTCTCTGCCACTTGCAACCTCAGCCACTGACCATCAAAAACTTGCCATGGGCAGTATAGAGAGGTCTGACACACATGCACAAAGATGAACCTAAATCCACATGCCTTTTGGTCAATCAGAGGTTCTGCTCCTACAGATTAGACTGACAGCTCTTAGTGTTTTATTTATTAGAACTCATTGTATATGTAGCAGAAATAATAAAATTGCATTCCTTTTCAAAATACTCCATAATTCAGACTTGCCATTAATTCAGCTGGTGTCTCAGCTATCCAAGCCATCGAGATTCAGCTGCAACGTCAGCATTGAGTATTTTTGCATTGTGTTATCAATCAAATCTTTTCAATTTCTATATATATATTTTCTAAAACTGTTGAGGTTCAGGCTTTTTATGTGTGCATTCAGACAATAAAAACTTTGAATCATATTAGGGCATTTTCGAGACCATAGCTTGTAATAAAATTTCTACTGTCTTAAGTATCCAATCATGTTAGGAATAACAAATAGCAAATCTATTATAATTTTTGCTGTGAATCGAGTAGGGGACAAAAAGAAAGCTGTTATAACTGATAATTGTTGGAACTTGCTGGATTTTTTTTTTTTTATCACAAGGGGATGAATGCATTGCCTGAAATTTCTGCTACCGTCTTGTCAGGTTTTAGGCTAATCTCTGCTATTCTTTTCAGAATAAATATAGGGAGAACTGTGAGAAAGCAAAAGGACAGCCATATGCCATCACGACGGATACACCAGAACTTCCCCAAATGAAGAAACTTCAAGATCGAGGCGGGACAAGATGGTGGAAGAGTAGGGCCAAGTCACCTGTCCCCACCAAATTACCTAGATAACTTTCAAATCATCCTGAAAACCGATGAATTTGACTTGAGATTTAAAGAGGGAACAGCTGGAATGCTATAGTGAGAAGAGTTCATTCTTCAGGTAGAAAGATGGGGGAAAAAAAGAAAGAAATAAGAGGAATCCAAGGGAGAGGAGCCCCACCAGGAGTCGGGCTAAGGCCCCAGCGAGAGCCCCCAGGGCGGGAAAGCCCTGTCCTGGAGAAGCAGGAGCTGCACCAATCTTCTCGGACAGAAAGGAGGTCGCAGGGAGTTGGAGCAGGATCCCAGAGCAGTCGGGATGCCCTCAGGCTCCCTGGGACACTAACAGAGGACCTGCACCCCAGGAGAGCACCCCACACCCCGTGGTCGAGCTCCCTAAAGGGCTGCAGCACGCGCCCGGCTGGACCCAGAGCAGCTCGGAGGCGGCTGGGGAAGAGGCTCCGCGTGGAGGGGGCTGTGCGACCCCGGGAGCAGCTCAGAGGCAGCTCCGGCAGAGGCTCCACACGAAGGGAGCTGTGTGGCCGGGAGTGCAATTCCAAGAGCGCAGGCCCGGGAGCACAGGGCACCGGGGACACAGCCCAAGATCCGGCGCTCACCCCCGAATAGGCAGAAGCCAGGAGGGCACAGGACAGCAAGAATACTCCTGCCACCCGGCGGCCCCGAGCTGTGCAGATCGGTGACTCCCGCCCCTGGAGCATCCAGGCCCCTGCAGACTGAGAGCTCCGTAGTTACTGTGGAAGCTGACTCCAGGGCTGGAGAGCTGGCCGCCACCAGTATTGTTCCTCCTGGGGCCTCCCAGGATAAACAACCCCCACTGAGCCTTACAGTGGCCTCACAGGATAAAAAGGTTAAACAACTTTCACTGAGCCATGCACCAAGCATGGGGGCAACTCCCCCAAGTGCTGACACCTGAGAATGAGCACAGCAGGCCCCTCTGCCAGAAGACCTGCTAGACGGACAGGGGAAAAACAAATTATTGACCAAGCAGCACTGGAAATTTCCAGGGGAAGTTGAGGGATTTACAGTATACAGAATCAGAGGTTACTCCCTCTTGTTTTTTGTTTTCTTGTTTTCTGTTTTGCTTCCCCCCTTTTTTCTTCTCTTTTTTCCTTCTTTTTTTTTTCTTTTTTTCTTTTTCTATTCTTCTTTCTCTTCGCTCTTTTTCTCCTTTTCCCAATACAAATTGTTTTTGGCTGCTCTGCACTGAGCAAAATGACTAGAAGGAAAAACTTACATCCAAAGAAGGAATCAGAAACAGCCCTCTCAAAAAAAAAAAAAAAAAAAAAAAAAGAAACAGCCCTCTCTCCCACAGTTACAAAATTTGGATTACAATTCAGTGTCAGAGAGCCAATTCAGAAGCACAATTATAAAGCTACTGGGTGGCTCTCGAAAAAAGTATAAAGGACTAAAGAGACTTAATCTAGATGTAATCAGGCTGAAATTAAAAATCAATTACATGAGATGCAACCCCTACTAGAGGTCCTAACGACGAGGGTTAATGAGGTGGAAGAACAAGTGAGTTACATAGAAGAAAAGTTGGTGGCAGAGAGAGAAACTGAGGAAAAAGAAAAACAAAAGATCATGAGGATAGATTAAGGGAAATAAATGACAGTCTGAGGAAGGCAAATTTATGTTTAATTGGGGTTCCAGAGGGCGCTGAAAGGGACAGAGGTCCAGAATATGTATTTCAACAAATCATAGCTGAAAACTTCCTAATCTGAGAACGGTAACAGGCATTCAGATCCAGGAAATAGAGAGATCCGCCCCTAAAATCAATAAAAACCGCTCAACACCTGCACATTTAATAGAGAAGCTTGCAAATTCCAAAGATAAAGAGAGGATCCTTAAAGCAGCAAGAGACAAGAAATCTCTAAATTTATGGGGAGAAATATTAGATTAACAGCAGACCTCTCCACAGAGACCTGGCAGGCCAGAAAGGGCTGGCAGGATATATTCAGGGTCCTAAAAGAGAAGAACCTGCAGCCAAAATACTTTATCCAGCAAGTCTCCCAATAAGAATAGGAGAGAGAAAGAGCTTCCAAGATAGACAGAAACTGAAAGAATATGTGACCTCCAAACCAGTTCTGCAAGCATATTAAAGGGGACCCTGTAAAAGAAAAAGGAAGTCCAAGGAAACAATCCACAAAAACTGGGACTGAATACATGTCATGATGACACTAAACTCCTATCTTTCAATAGTAACTCTGAATGTGAATGGGCTTAATGACCCCATCAAAAGGCGCAGGGTTTCAGACTGGATGAAAAAGCAGGACCCATCTGCTTGCTGTCTACAAGAGACTCATTTTAGACATAAGGACACCTACAGCCTGAAAATAAAAGGTTGGAGAACCATTTACCATTTAAATGGTCCTCAAAAGAAAGCAGGGGTAGCCATCCTTAGATAAACCAAAATATATCCTGAACACTGTAGTGAGAGATGAAGAGGACACTACATCATACTTAACGGATCTATCCAACAAGAGGACTTAACAATCCTCAATATATATGCCCCGAATGTGGGAGCTGCCAAATATATCAATCAATTAAAACCAAAGTTAAGACAAACTTAGATAATCATACACTTATACTTGGTGAGTTCAATGTAGCGCTTTCTACATTCGATAGGTCTTCTAAGCACAACATCTCCAAAGAAACAAAAGCTTGAAATGATACACTGGACCAGATGCATTTCACCGATATCTACAGAACTTTACATCCAAACGCAACTGAATACACATTCTTCTCAAGTGCACATGGAACTTTCTCCAAAATAGACCACATACTGGGTCACAAATCAGGTCTTAACTGATACCAGAAGATTAGGATCATCCCCTGCATATTTTCAGACCATAATGCTTTACAAGAAGAAGAAGGTTGGAAGGATTTCAAACACATGGAGGTTAAGGACCATCCTGCTAAAAGATGAAAGGGTCCACCAGGAAATTAAGGAAGAATTTAAAAGATTCATGGAAACTAATGAGAATGAAGATACAACCATTCAGAATCTTTCGGATACACCAAAAGCAGTCCTCAGGGGGAGATACATCGCAATACAAGCATCCATCCAAAAACTGGAAGGAACTCCAATAAAAAAGCTAACCTTGCACCTAAAGGAGCTAGAGAAAGAACAGCAAATAGATCCTACACCCAGCAGAAGAAGAGAGTTAATAAAGAATCCAGCAGAAGTCCATGAAATCAAGACCA
Source organism: Canis lupus baileyi (assembly GCF_048164855.1). Classification (NCBI taxonomy): domain Eukaryota; kingdom Metazoa; phylum Chordata; class Mammalia; order Carnivora; family Canidae; genus Canis; species Canis lupus. Next base: position 47,289,662 of record NC_132864.1, on the reverse strand, counting down.
GAAGACCTGTGGAACAGATCAACAAAACCAGGAGTTGGTTCTTTGAAAAATTAATAAGATAGATAAACCATTAGCCAGCCTTATTAAAAAGAAGAGAGAGAAGACTCTAATAAAATCATGAATGAGAACGGAGAGATCACTACCAACACCAAGGAAATACAGACGATTTTAAAAACATGAGCAGCTATACGCCAATAAATTCGGCAATCTTAGAAGAAATGGACGCGTTTTTGGAAAGCCACAAATTATGAAAACTGGAAGAAATAGAAAACCTGAACAAGGTGATAACCAGGGAGGAAATTGAAGCAGTCATCAAAAACCTCCCAAGACACAAAAGTCCAGGACCAGATGGCTTCCCTGGGGAATTCTATCAAACGTTAAAGAAGAAACCATACCTATTCTAACTAAACCTGTTTAGAAAGATAGAAAGAGATGGAGTACTTCCAAACTCGTTCTGCGAGGCCAGCATCACCTTAATTCCAAAACCAGACAAAGACCCCACCAAAAAGGAGAATTATAGACCAACATCCCTGATGAACATGGATGTAAAACTCTCAACAAGATACTAGCCAGTAGGATACGACAATACATTAAGAAGATTATTTACAATGAGCAAGTGAGATTTATCCCTGGATGCAAGGCTGGTTCAACACTCATAAGACAATCAGTGTGATTCATCATATCAGCAAGAGAAAAAACAAGAACCATATGATCCTCTCAGATGCAGAGAAAGCATTTGACAAAATACAGCATCCATTCCTGATCAAAACTCTTCAAAGTGTCGGGATGGAGGGAACTATCCTCAACATCTTAAAAGCCATCTACGAAAGCCCACAGCAGATACCATCCTCAATGGGGAAATACTGGGAGCCATTCCCCTCAGATCAGAAACAAGACAGGGATGTTTCCAGTCTCACCACTGCTATTCGACATAGTCCTAGAAGTCCTAGCCTCAGCAATCAGACAACAAAAAGACAGGAAAGGCATTCAAATTGGCAAAGAAGAAGTCAAACTCTCCCTCTTCGCCAATGACATGATACTCTACATAGAAAACCCAAAAGCCTCCACCCCAAGATTGCTAGAACTACAGCAATTTGGCAGTGTGGCAGGATACACAATCAATGCCCAGAAATCAATGGCATTTCTATACACCAACAATGAGACTGAAGAAAGAGAAATCAAGGAGTCAATCCCATTTACAATTGCACCCAAAAGCATAAGATACCCAGGAATAAACCTAACCAAAGAGGTAAAGGATCTATACTCTAAAAACTATAGAACACTTCTGAAAGAAATTGAGGAAGACACAAAGAGATGGAAAAATATTCCATGCTCACGGATTGGCAGAATTAATATTGTGAAAATGTCAATGTTACCCAGGGCAATTAACACGTTTAATGCAATCCCTATCAAAATACCATGGACTTTCTCCAGAGAGTTGGAACAAATTATTTTCAGATTTGTGTGGCATCACAAAAGTCCCTGAATATCCAGGGGAATTTTAAGAGAGAAAGCCAGGCCTGGGGGCATCACAATGCCAGATTCCAGGTTGTACTACAAAGCTGTGGTCATCAAGACAGTGTGGTCTTGGCAGAAAAGCAGACACATAGATCAATGGAACAGAATAGAGAATCCAGAAGTGGACCCTCAACTTTATGGTCAATGAATATTGGACAAAGGAGGAAAGAGTATCCACTGGAAAAAAGACGGTCTCTTCAATAAATGGTGCTGGGAAAATTGGACATCCACATGCAGAAGAATGAAACTAGACCACTGTCTTGCACCATACACAGACACAAACTCAAAATGGATGAAAGATCTAAATCTGAGACAAGATTCCTTCAAAATCCTAGGGGAGAACACAGGCAACACCCTTTTTGAACTTGGTCACAGTAACTTCTTGCAAGATTCATCCATGAAGGCAAGAGAAACAAAAGCAAAAATGAACTATTGGGACTTCATCAAGATAAGCTTTTGCACAACAAAACCAACAGTCAACAAAACTAAAAGACAACCTACAGAATGGGAGAAGATATTTGCAAATGACATATCAGATAAAGGGCTAGTATCCAAGATCTACAAAGAACTTCTTAAACTCAAGAGCAAAGAAACAAACAATCCAATCATGAAATGGGCAGGAGACAGGAACAGAAATCTCACAGAGGAAGACATAGACATGGCCAACAAGCACATGAGAAAATGCTCCACATCACTTGCCATCAGGGAAACACAAATCAAAACCACAATGCGATACCACCTCACACCAGTGAGAATGGGGGAAATTAACAAGGCAGGAAACTACAAATCTTAGAGAGGATGTCGAGAAAGGGGAACCCTCCTGCACTATTGGTGGGAATGTGAACTGGTGCAGCCACTCTGGAAAACTGTGTGGAGGTTCCTCAAAGAGTGAAAATTAGATCTGCCCTACGACCCAGCAATTGCACTGCTGGGGATTGACCCCAAAGCTACAGGTGCAATGAAACGCCAGGACACCCACACCCTGATGTTTCTAGCAGCAATGTCCACAGTAGCCAAACTGTGGAAGGAGCCTCGGTGTGCATCGAAAGATGAATGGATAAAGAAGATGTGGTCTGTGTATACAATGGAATATAACTCAGCCATTAATTAGCCATTACCCACCATTTGCTTCAATATGGATGGAACTGGATGATATTATGCTGAGTGAAATGAGTCAATCGGAGAAGGACATACATATGGTCTCATTTGGGGAATATAAAAAATGGTGGACAGGAATAAAGGGGAATGGAGAAAAAATGAGTGGGAAATATCAGAAAGGGAGACAGAACATGAGAGACTGCTAAGTCTAGGAAATAAACTAGGAGTGGTAGAAAGGGAGGCGGGTGGGGGCTGGGGGTGACTGATTGACAGGCACTGAAGGGGGCACTTGATGGGATGAGCACTGGGTGTTATTCTATATGTTGGCAAATAGAACACCGATAACATACAAATTTATATGAAAAAAGAAAGTACAAGATCAACTCAGTGAGGTGGGTGGCATTGCTAAAATAAAGGGGAGGGAGAGGTGGAAAACATGCTCACCACTGGGAATTGAGGGCTTTAACAGGTGTAGAGGAAACGAGTCAGATTAGTCTGAGACAGTCGAGAAATCTAGAGGAAGCTTTGGCTATAGATTATGTGGCTCTAAATGAGAACCCCCCAGAGATTTCCAAAAGCTTGGCTAAGTAGGTTAGCTTAAGAGATGATAGGAGATGGGAAGTTTGAATTCACTGTGGTCCTCCACAGAGGAGTGCAGGGAGGCTGGAATTCCACCAGGAAAGCAGATATACAGCGAATGCAGGTGCTCCACAGATCTTTGGGGATCATAGTTTTCTACTATGATAGTTTTCTACTATGATAGTTTTCTACTTTCTAAGAGTGCAGAAACTTCACTTTGCGGCACAGACGTTGAGTCATTGGGTTAATGCTGTTTGGTTGTAAGATAGCCTTTAATCTACTCACATTGGCACGCCCGTCACGAATGCTGTGCTTGATTTCTGCGGGTTAAGTATCGAATGGATGGCGATGTTGCTAAAACTGTGTGTCACGTGGACGAAAAAGCAAAGGACATTGAACATGCGAAGAAAGTGTCGCAGCAAGTCACTAAGGTGAGGTCACAGTGTGGATGTTTGGGATGCATGTGGGTTTCCTCTATCTGACCTAAGAAAACGCGACAGGCCTGATCCTGCTCGCCAGTCTTCCCTGAATCTCAGGGCATCATGAGCTCGGTGCCCACACCTGTCAGGGAGACTGCACGGATGACTGAAGTGGGTTGTCAAACCTCTGCCCTGCAACTCGGTCCAGGCAGTTGCCGTGCCGAATGCAATCCCAGGGTTGCCAGAGGCTCCTACTTCTTTTTAGAGAAGTCAGGGAGCTTAATTTTTACAAGAAATCCTTAAATTTCAAATGTAAATAACTAATCAAAAACATGGAAAAAATACCACATAGGTCAAGAGGAACATGCCCCCTCTCCAGAATCGGCCAATGACTTTCAAAGGTTGCAGCCCTTAAAAGGAATCTATGGAGAATCATGATCATGACTTAGTTTAAGAGATCAGACTTTTCAAGTAAAAGCTTACAATGCAGGGGAAGTATCGTGGGATGTTGACATGGTCACCGCTCGCACAGTCAGTGCTGGTGACAACTGGCACAAGGGCAGCCCCTCCATGAGAGCGCTTTGACTGTGAAAGACTCAACAGCACTCTGTTCTCTGAACCCTCATAGCTCGTGGGTGGCCTCAACCACGGGTCCTCTTCCCTGTCTGTCTAGGTTTTATACAAGCAGAACTGGGAAGACACCAACGATGAGTACCTGCGTCCCCCTGATGCCCCTGAGCTTGTCCAGGCAGTTAAGAACACAGCCATGTGTGGGAAGGTGAGGGCTTCTGCTCTGTCATGAACTCTGTCCTCCTCCACCTAATTCAGAGGAATCCCTGGTGCTTGTGCGGACCTGGCGCGTGGTGGCCCAGCCTTTCTGCGAGTGTCCTTGAGCCATGTGGGCTGCAGGGGTTGTGGCTGGCAAGGGGGAACTGAGGGGAAAGCTCTTGAGTGGGAGGGAGGGTCCTGGTGGGAAGCTGAACACGTGGGGAGAAGGGAGATGTGCCGGAGACCTGGCTCTTAGAGACCGGGGCTACACTTCGAGTTATTTCTGACTATCGCTCTTACGAAATGTTTATTTCGTGACAAGGAACTATGCGAGGTGCCTCCTGCCTCCTTCCGCTTGCATTCATAGTTGTTGTGGGAAGCAGATAAGGCCCCAGAGAGGAGATGAAACAAAATCCGACACATCTACCCTCCTGAAAACATGATTTGTCAGGAGAAGCAGGACACGCTATTAATGAAGATGACTTGGACTGAGTGGAATGGGGGAGGCTATCTGGAGATTCCATTTGCCTTTGCTCTTACCCTGCCCTCGGTTCTTCTTGCTATTGATGGATGAATTCAAAGTTGTGTATTTCGTATAAGTGGGAGCTCCTATCTCATAACTTCTCACTCTTTTCTGATTTAGAAACTGTACACTGAGGACTGGGAAGCTGACAAAAGCTTGTTTTACGCGTACAACGATAGCCCAGAGCTGAGACGGGTGGCCCAGGCCCAGAAAGCCCTCAGTGATGTAAGTCAAGTGCAGTCAACATTGTTTGGGAGTGTGGAATCGGGACGCTTCCAGTTAGGTCTTCTGGCCAAATGTTCTTTGCAATTCCTCTTTCAAAAAGACTAAATGTCATAATAGCAGATGAATACATCTAGAATCGTTGTAATTTATGATGTGTACTTAGATGTATAATTTATATTAGATATAATTAAACCCAATCTTGTTTTTTATTAGTTGAAGAACCTGAGTCTAAGACCTAGGTCATTAGTGGGCAAAACCCAGATTAGAAACCTGATCTTGTGATCCCAAGACCGGTGTTCTTTCCACTGTAGCCTGTGCCCTCTGTTCCCTTGGCTGGAGTTGAAGTTCTTCAGTGACAGTAGAGTGGCACTTAAAAAAAAAAACCTGTTGGGATCGTAGCCATTTCCCGAAATATATTAAGTGAAAAATGTTATTGAAGGAGTTTGATTTGCTTCCTAATTTTAAAGTGTGAATTGTGATGTGTCCCCCTTTGTCTACATGAACTGACACACTTGTCCAAACATGGCTTGTGTAGTTACCCCACAAAAGCTCTTGCCGTAAGGTATACACAGAGGATATTTCAAAGACATGGAGGATATTTCAAAGTTAGTAAAAAGAAAAATCAGCTGTCTCCACTGACCAGAATTTTAGTGTCTTTTATCTTGAAAACAGTTTTAGAGGGACTTAAAAGGCCTAAGAGACTCCTTAGGTTGAAAGCTATATCCGCAGCAGAGAACTCCACTTGATTCTAGCACTTCCCCTTGTTTTGAGGAGCTTTATTTCTTGACCTCTGGATTTGCTAGAGGCTATATTGAAAATCCAAAGGCTACTGTTCTAGTCTTCAGGAGAGCACTCTTGTATAAAACAACAAGTTGTTTTTGATTCAGTTGTCAATCAGACCCCTAGAACTTCTTACATTCACTATGGACTTAACAAGTCAGTTGGCGTCTTGAAAATTACTGGGATTTATTTCCAGTGGGTCTTAGGATCCTATCTTGCCTTCTACTGGAATTATGCAGACTCATTTGATGGTGTCTCCGACTTTTGAGGTCTTGATCTTTTATTGCCTCTCACTCGATGTCATTTGCAAATTTAGGGGATATATTTTTATCTGTTTTCATATAATTCGTTAAAATATAGCATAGATTATGCTCCAGTCTTTCCATAGAGTAACATAGGAACTAGAGAAGCCATAACAAAAACTTAAGGCTCTCTAGTACACGGTACCAATTTTAATGTGTAGGGACTTCTTGCTTCTAAGTTCATTTTCTGGTTCTGTATCTTATGAATATATAATATTGTGTAACCTTCTGTATCTATGAATATGTATTACTGTGTGACCTTTATCAAGTGATCAGTAGTTACTTGTTGAAAGTCTATGCATGGACAGCTGGCAGGATAGAAAAGAAGTTTTCATCCTTTCCCTTGAGATTTTATAATCAGGCTGGTAAGATGAAATTGTTATACATGAAACAATAAGAAAACAGTTTTCAAAAATCTTAGGGAGCAAATTCTACAGTCTAATACTTGCTGAAAAGACACATGCAAGTAATTAGAGAAGGCCTCGTGGAAGTGGTAATCCCAAGGGAAAGGGCAATTATGACCAGAAAAGGCATTCCACGTAGAGAGTACACTTGAAACGAGGGACAGAGGTGGAATGAGTCTGGTGAGGAGAAAGAAACTGAATGCTGTGGACACCTCATTAGGAGGGTGCTTTTAAGGAAGTGGTGGCAGGACCTTGAAAATCAGACCAAATAGCTTTGACATGATATGGTAGTCCTTAAGAGATACCCTGTGATTTTTTGGGGGACAAACAGTATGGTAAAAGTAGGATATGGAAAAACTTTGATGGACAATATAGTGGATTGGGACTAGGAATAATTGTGATACATTGAAGAAGACTATTTTAATAATATCATGGAATGAAAGGGAGCACAACGGAGAGGAAGAAAGGAATCTGAGGGCAATAGGTATTTTAAAAGTGTTAAGGACATTGGATATTGGAGATGAGAGAGTGAAAGGAGCCATCAAGGAGCTTACAACAGAGACTGGTAGTCTGGGTGTATAGGGGTACAACTGTACTAGTGAACGGAGGAATGGAGTTGAGATGCCTCATCCATAAGATGCCTTGATCTGGATCTTCCATTAGAAACTTTGTCCTATTGCACAGGCATAAGAACAGGACAAAAGATTAATATTGGAGAGTCATCGGAATAAAAGTGATAGCTGAGGACATGAAAATATATGAAGGGGGGGTGGAGTAGTGTATGGCCAAGGGCAGAGTTTTGGAGGATACCCCTACTTAGGACATCTGGAAAGCAGCCGGCAGAGTAATGAGAGAACAAATGGTCAGAGAAGTTGAAGGAGAACCAGGAAATGCCGTGTCACGTGAGCTCAGGAAGAGTGTCCAAGAAGGTACTTAATTTCCCGTCTCCCTTTACCCATAAGATGGACAGATGAAGGGAAACCTCCATGCCACTTTGGTGCTAGGGACTTCAAACAGGTACAGTTGACCACATGTCTTGAGATACCTCAACAGAATACATAATGGAGACTGCATAATGAAGTAAAATCTTCCCATCCTTCCTCAGAAAAACGTGGCACTTAAGATACGGGTTGTAACTTTATTGCAGACTAACTGCACCAAGCATCAGGTTCCCAGCCTGCCTATTAATACTGTTGTCCACACCATGAGCTCCTACAGTTCTTGGGCACAGAGGCTCCCCCCGCCCCCCCCCCCGCGGGCTGTTGTTCACAGAACATTCCGCTGCCTAGGCACGGAGATCTCAACTGAGGGCTTGGGTTTGGAGGCTTTCTGTCCCCCTCACCTGTGCCTTCTTCCAGTTTCTCTGAAACCCACTTACTAGGTTTCTCTTGTTATCTGAGCCGAAACAAATATTTGGCAAATACCAAGAGAGACTTTAAGTGGATCCAGAGTACAGAATTCTAACAAGACAGAATTCTGAAGAAAGTTCCTGAGAAATGAGGACTTCTAGATCCGGTTTCTCTGGAGCTTCCTGACAGGATGCCCTACTTAGTAAGCATTCATTCTGATAGGACTTTGCTCACTCTGAGGACTCGGCCAGCCATGGAAAATACCAATCGCCCTATGCCTAAAATAAAGCCTTCGCTCCTTAAAGACTGAGTAGAGGAACTAATATAACTGCATCTTAAAACTGGTCTTTTGTATCTCCATTGACCCTTGGATATTCGTAAAAGCTTTTGTTTTAGGCAGTAGGTAGACGTTGTTAGGATGGGACATAGTTAGACTTGGTTAAAGCATGAAGATGACTGGGACCTTGGAACTATCCAGCTTCTTTTTTTAAAAGGTTTTTATTTATTCATGAGAAACAGAGAGGCAGAGACCCAGGCAGAGGGAGAAGCAGGCTCCCCACAGGAGGACTGATGCGGGACTCGATCCCGGGTCCCCAGGGTCACACCCTGAGCCAGACACATGCTCAACCACTGAGCCCCCCAGGTGCCCCAGGAACTATCCAGCCTCTGTATGTTGTAAATAAGAATACTGCCACCTGGAAGGAGAAGTAATTTGTGTAAGTCTCACAAGTGAGTAGTAGCAGAGTTGGCACAGTAAGTCTCCTAATGAGATTTCCCTCCATGGCGTCAGTATATAAAACATAGATTCAGAAATCCATCATTGAACCTTTGCTCTGGTCAGGGTCTGCCCAAGCCACGAGGGCTCCCAAATGAGAGGTTACGTTTGCTGTCATCAGATCTGACAGTCCAAGGAGGGGCAGATAGGTAAACAACCAGTCATGGCATCATCCGACAGTTCCTTCCAAGGAGCTAACGGTCACATTGAGTGAGACCCCAGGAGAAGGTCTTCAGGTCAGGGAGGGCTCAGGAGGGGATCTTGTGCTGACCCAGGGCCATGGAGAATGAGCAGCAGCCTGTAGGCAGATGGGGAGAGTCTGGAGCTGGGGCATGTTGAAGAAAGGGAACAGCAGGTACAAGGTCCACAGGCGTAAGAGGGCTTCATGTATCTGGGGATTGACAAATCGTCCTGCTTTTTTGGAGGCAGGGTTCAAGGTTGACGGAAGGAAAGCCCTGAGTAGTCAGTAGTGAAGGAAAAAGAGGGCAAGGGTGAAGGGGCTGCTGCATGCTTAATGGACATGATACTTTAACAACAGAGAGGCCTTTAGTAAGTTAAAGGAAAGGAGCTAATGAAGAGCGAGCGGTTGAAGCTGTCGAAAAAGAAGGGGTGACTGTGGACATGGCACAGGGGGCTGCTAGTGGGAATAGCAGTACGAAGGGAGAGCCAGATATTCTTAGGTTGAAAAAGTGACCCTTTCCTTTATGACTTCTGGCCCTCAGCTGCACCTGCAGGTTTACAAGTACATTGGAGTCCAGGTTCCTCTTCATGGGGACAAGACCTGTGTAGAGTTCCTGCTGACAAAGAAATCTCTCCATCTTTCTTTTTTTGAGAAATACTGTTTTGATTAAATTCCATTATGCTTGCCTCAATTTTCATATCAACAATATGTTTTCAAAGTGAGTACAGGTTAAAGGGGCCCTTGTTAAAGTACTATTTGCCTGGAGAACCCAACCAGTACATTTTATGAAACTGATTTGTTTCTTCCCAGAGTTTCTTCACTGTAAAAGTGCTCTTTTTTTTTTTCCTCTGAAGTTTTCTGCCCCTGGTCTTTGAGAGCTCTTTAGAGGCTGGTTTTCAGCCTCTTGTAAGTGCTCCAAATCTCTGTTGAGTTGCTAATTGTTTTGATGATGGCACTACCATCTCTCATTGTAACCAGACCCATGTGTAAGCCAAGAGGAGCACGGCTGTGCGTGAGCTCTTGAAGCGGCCCCTGTCCTCCCATGTGAACCCTTTCATAGTCTGTGCTCATGGCAATTCTCCAGTGTGTGTAATGTCTTACAGAGGAAATACCAGGAAGACTTTGAGAATATGAAAGACCAGATCTACTTCACGTAGACCGAAACACCAGAGTACAAAGTGAATAAACAAGCTGGAGTGGCAGCTAGCAAGGTATGAAGAAATGCTCTTATTTGTCATGATGGTCTTATTGTGGGTGAGTTTCTTAGAAATTTTGCTTTTGTATGTAATGAAAAAAAAGAGGGTTCTTGGGGCTCAACAAAAAGTGCAATTTGGGGTTATCATAAGGCTACCAAATTTTTGAAAAATTTTCCTATGTCTGACCTTTAACAATAGTCAGGTATCATCTTCAGTATTTGTTAAAGGACCTTTTGATACCTGCAATTAGAAAGGTTGTGCTCTCAGACAGAAGGACCCCTCAAGAAAGGACAGCTGTCAACCTTCTCTGAATATGGAAACTCCCACACAATCTATTACCATGATTTTTCTTATTTTCCTTCAGCAATTGCTGAACATCTAGACACAGACAAGATACACAAATCCATGGATATGCTCCTATACTCTGTAGAGTAGACTTTGGTAAGAAGAATCCTGGACGTTCTAAAGCACTAGAAATAAACTTCAAAGCCAATCAGACGTGGTTGAAACCCTAGCCTTGGCCCTGCTGAGGGTGTGAAAGCAAGGATATCACACCACCAGGAAGCCATTTAGTATCCAGGTGCAAAATAGTGATGTTTTAGATCAGGAGGGGAGCAGGGCTGATGGATGAAATGGACTTTGAGAATAGAGCTGACCTGGTTTGCTATTGGGTTGGATGTGGGATATGAGAAGAATGGGTCTAAGCAACTGGAGGATGGGATTTCTCTTTATTAAGAGAGAAGAGTGTGGAAGGAGGGCATAATTATTTTTGGAGGGAAAACGTGAGCTAAGCTTCCAACATGTAGGATTTGAAATGCGTTTTAGACATCGAAGTGGAAATGTTAAGTGGGCAGTTGATTGTACAAGTCTGAAGTTTCAGGGGAGATATATGGGAGGGTTGTATAAATTTGGGAGTCATCAGTATATGGAGAGTATTTAATGTCCGAAGACTGGAGGCCATCAAGGGAGCAAGCATAGACAGAAAACTCTAAGGACTGAACTCTGGAGTATCTCCATGTGAACACATCAGCGAGATGAGGTAGGAGTAGAGTGAGGAGAGAGTGAGAAGTGAGTGAAGGGAGAAAGGAGCGATCCGCTATTTAAAATGTTTCTGAATTGAAATTACCAACGTACAGTCACTTCTGCACGCATGTGAACTGCACACATGCTCACACACAGTCAATGAGGCATCAGAGGATAGATTTTGATGATGCTTCTGGCTTGCTTTCTTGAAAAAATGTGTTGGCAGTTAGGTCACTGGTGGCTAAGTTAAATGAGAGTTGTGGAGTAGCAAGTGTCTGAGACATGATACACTGCCATTATTTGTGTATGTCTTTTTCTCTTTGAGGGCAAGGACCAGGTGTTATTCTTTCATGTATTTGTCCCAAGGCCAGCATGTAATGAATACCCTATGGATGTTTTTGAGTGAATAAATGAATGGGAAGAAAAGTTATCCTGGAGATTTATGCAGTTTCTTTGCTGCTGTTATGAGTTACTATGAGTATTTTGTTTATAAAATGTCAAGCTGCCACTTTTCTAGAGAGAAAATTGATTTGTAGAACTATGTCATAATATCCATAATAGAGACAAGAACAAAAGTAACCCAGTTACTTTATCATTTCACTCCTACAGGTAAAATACAAAGAAGACTCTGAAAAGAATAAAGGAAAGCCTGATTATAATGTACTTCCTGCCTCAGAGAACCCACTGCTCAAGCAGCTGAAGGCGGCAGGAAATGCCCTGAGTGATGTAATAAGTACGTTCTTGTCAGAAAGTGTTTTTTTTAACTTTAGCTGCTAGAGAGATGAACTATCTCTCTTTCTATAATGACTAAATGCATACATAATTTTGCAAATAATTTAGGATTCTAGTGTAGCAGTTTCCCTGGAACTATATAACCACAGGAAGACAGGAATGCCCCCTGAGTATGATGTGTGTTAGTTTGGGAGGGGGGGTGCCTGTGGATTTAGCTCAAGGGGCAGAGAAAACCTCATTTGCTTATAGGTTCTAGTGCTTGTGCTTCTTTGGGATCCTGACACAGAAAGAGGCTTTGCAAGGGGCAGAGAGTGAGAGGTGAAGTTGTGTGTGCACCCTGCCCTTGTGTTCTTCAAGCAGGGCAAAGACAAATGTCCTGGGTTCCACAGGTTCTTCCCCTCACCTCTGTCATTCTCTGTGCAAATCTTGGCCCTAGAAACCATCATTTGCAGAAAGCACGACTTAAAAGATGGCTCCCCCAAAAGACAAACAAGCAACAACAACAAAAAATAAAAGGTGGCTCCCTAAGTCTTCACAGGAGTTTCTACTTGTAGAATTAAGAGTCTGACCAATCCATAAGATTTAAAATAAAACAGATCGGATAAGTGAGAGATGCATTAAGAGACTAACAGCCCAAGACCACTTTGACTATATAAATAAGAGGGAACATGTGATCAATTAAGTTATTCCCACAGTATTAAGCTTTCCCAATATTTGAGGATTATACATGGTGTTCCCCCTGTGGGTTAGTTATCTTTTCTTTGTCCCTCAAATTAAGTCAGCACCATAGAAATGTGTACCTGTGATTGAGGAATGAGGCGAGTGGAGTTGGAGTGGCAGGTGAGAGAGCGTGAGTGGATCTGGCCAAATAGCCCTGTTGGGAAATCAATGCAAAGCATGTTTTCTGTTTCCTAAATAAAGGTCATCTTTATCAAACATAGCAAAGCTCAGGTTCAAACCTACTTTGTTGATAAAGAGAACAATATAAATTTTTAAAAACCAAAAAGCACCATGTACAACCTCAAAACCTAACATGAGAAAGGGACAAGACTCTCACTTTATCAGTTGTGCATTTAAAATCCAGTGGTTGTTTATTGTCAGTATTAGAGCTAAATTTGGGTCATAGCTGAGAGGAAGAGTGAGTAGCTTTATCATCTGAGTTCCTGTATATACCTATATACAGGATATACTATCTGTTTGTGTAAGGAGGTTTTTTCCTTGGTGGAAGGAGGAAGAGAGAGTGTATTTCTCAACTTATACTAAACATTTTTGTGAAGGTTTGTTTCAAAAAGAATTCACTGTTGCTCAGAAGATTCCTGTCTGTTGCACCATCAGTGAAAGACGAGTCTGAGTTGAGGGAGAGCGGATGTAGCAGTCCTGAAGTACACACAAATCTCCACAACTAAGGGCTTGGTCTGAGGTAGAGTACTGGTTTCTTGGCTTTTTTTTGGTGAATGTTAAAAACCTAAACTTTACAGTAATTGCTAATAGAAGAAACTTTTCATTCACTACACCCCAATATTGATTGTCAGTTTTTAAGACCGTTGACAGGATATATCTTTTTATCTTCTCCTTCTTGTTTATTGTTGTTGAGAAATACAAGCACTATAATCAGTGTGGGAGTGACAAGAATCTACTTTGATTTTTTTCTTCGACAGGAACCATACAAGGAAAACTATGAAAAGACCGAGGCAAAGAGCATAAATTACTGTGAAACCCCCAAATTCCAACTTGATACAGTTCTGCACAACTTCACTAGTGATGTAAGCAATTCTGTGGTTACTTCTTCTGTTAAGAAAAGATCCATTATTCTCCCCCAATAAATACATGAAATATGTTTTGTCTTTCAGACCAAATACAAAGATTCCTACTTAAAGAATATTTTGGGACACTATGTGGGCAGCTTTGAGGATCCATATCATACACACTGCATGAAAGTTGCAGCTCAAAACAGCGATGTAAGTTCTAAGACAGTTGTTTAGCTTTCCACTTAACACATCTTTAGGGCATGGATAAAATGGTTGCATCCTCGTGTCTGATTTTTCTTCCTCGTAGAACAACTACAAAGCAGAATTCGAAGAAGACCGAGGCAAAGGCTTCTTCCTCCAGAGTATAACTCAAAAAAATGAAACAATCGAGAAGCTGGATCCATGTAAAGATGTGAGTCTGTAGTATGACCTTCAAACATCCTGGCCTCCAGAGCATCTAGCGGTTCAAGAGAAATTTAAAATTTTAACACTTTTCAAATATATGCAAGCAAGGAAATTATAAGAAACAAAATCTATCTTGTAGGTGATGAACCGTTTTCCCTAGCTGTCATCCATACTTTTCAAGAGCTAATTCTAGTTCATTTCCCCAAAGAGGAGTTATCAGAAATCTGAAGAATGAGAAAGTTTCTTGTACAGCTGCGAAAGCATCTCTAAAACACTGCAGTCTAATTAGAAAGGAGCCTTGTGTTTTATTAACTACAAGTTTCTTTTCTTTTGGGGAATGGGTTCTCCTTGCTTGGACTATAGGATTTGATTGCTAAGACTATTCCTTTTTTCCTCCACAGCACACCTACAAAGTCCATCCAGATAAAACAAACTTCACTCAAGTCACCGACTCTCCTGTGCTGGTGCAAGCCCAAGTCAATTCCAAGCAACTGAGTGATGTAAGTTCCTTTAAATAGGCAGGAAATCCAATTTTGAGGGATAACCTATCATAACTCTGTATATAAAATCCAGTGACTTGTCACATTTACCAAAAAAAAAAAAAAGGCTAAGTGAGTGTATCAAATTTAACTTGTCTATATTTGTAATCACCTAAAAGATCTCCTTATTTAGTTGCCTTGCATCTTCTGGGATGTATAGCAAGGATAGCAGAATGGTTCTCTAAGGGGGCCTAATATAGCTTACCATGCTGGAAGGAACATGAGGTCTTTAGCCAGGCAAATCTGGGTGAAATTCCAGCTCTGTCGTTTATAACCCGGCACCCTAGGCAAATTGTTTAACCTCGTTATGCCTCGTGTTAGTTACCCTTTTGTAATTTGCAGTTGTTTTGAAGAGTAAACGAAAGGAGATCTGAGCATAGTAAATACCCTGGCCCGGAGTTGATGTTTAATACACGGGATGTCTCTGTCTCCAATAAGTTTCGGAAAATGGAGCTTTGGAGATACTTTTATCACATGACTTTAAGTATGAACTTCCAAACTTGTGCTGAAGTAAGCAAAGCAATAAAAGTAACCTCAGTCAATTGATGGCCAGAAATAAAGTCTTCAGATAAAGAGTATTAACAAAGCATAATGTATGTGAGGGGACGTAACCAGGTTTGTTAGAACGTGTTTCTCCGGAAAGTGAGCGTTGACAATGGAAAGAGAGAAAGGGCTGTGAGTCTCAAGAATCTGCTGATTCTGGGGGCCGGTTGTGATGTGCCTGGAGAGGGAGCATATATGAAAGAGCCACCTCCTTCCAGGATAGTCCTACCACGGTGACAGACGTGCTTTCATGCAGGTTGTCAGTCGTGCAGGGTGGACTACCCTAGCTCTGGACTTCTGTATTGATCTCAACAGCATTGTCAGTTGTTAATTAACATAATGTATTTTACGTTTTATTCTATGAAATGTACCACCCGAGATTTTGTATTTTGGGACAATTCTTCTTTCGAGCTAATGGTCTCCTTTTTTGTCTGTCTCTCCATCTGTCTTTGTCTCTTTCACTCTCTATCTCTGCTGAACTACAAAGGAAAGCATGAAAGTGAAAAGTTCAAGTGCCACATACCTCCAGATACTCCTGCCCTCCTCCAGCACAAAGTCAATGCTTATAACCTGAGTGATGGAAGCTCCTATATACTATGGTATGGGATATCCTGACAACCTGTGCTTTTATTTCTGGGTTGTTTCACTGCATAAACACTTCAGTGTTAAAAATGGGAAGAACAGGGATCCCTGGGTGGCTCAGCAGTGTAGCGCCTGCCTTTGGCCCAGGGCATGATCCTGAGTCCTGGGATCGAGTCCCACATCAGGCTCCTGCATGAAGCCTGCTTCTCCCTCTGCCTGTGTCTCTGCCCCTCTCCCTCTCTCCTTCTCTCTCTCTCTCTCTCTCTCTCTCTCTCTCTCAATAATAGATAAAATCTTAAATAAAGATGGGAAGAACATTTAGCATCTGCACCATGCCCTTATGCCTCTACCCATGTATCTTTCAATTCACCTTATAAATGTGTGTAGCAATGTTGTAGGTAGCTTCATACAATTAGACAATCTCGATATGTTTTAACCAACCTCCAAAATGCCACCACTCATGTAGGTTTGACTGCAAATCATAATGTGATATATTTTAGCCATATATTCATTTATGTCATACAATGATTAATTTTCACCCAGGACCTGTTTCTTCAGATACAGTTTCATTTTATTTACTACTCAGACGTATAATATCCCTTATTTCACATAAACGGTGCTTATTTCTACATGTAAGAGAGCTTGCATAAAAGGCATAAGGCTAGGTAGGTATCCATTGCTACCTTTCATTTTCAAAACTTAATTTTATAGAAAGTGCAAATACCCCTTTGAAGGGGAGATCTCATTTCTTCAACAATTCTATAAATAAGTCCTTAGATTATCTAGCATCAATGAGTATTGTAATGATTCAGGAAATAACCTTTCAAAGGACCTTGAGATCAAATGAAAGTGATATCTTTAGATCATAAAAAGTAAATTAACTGTAGAATATTTGGTGCCACTCTGTGAAAGGCTCAGTAACAGGAGTTAGGTATTAGTATGGTAACTAGGATTAGGTTAATTTAATGAAAGATTCTAATGAGGAGGAGAGCACCTTGATCTTGGAAAATTAGAAGCTTCAGTTTGAAGAAAAATAACTAAAATATGCATGATTTTCTTTTTTTATGCATGATTTTCTATAGTGAAAATGGTTCATTTGTTTCATATTAAGACAGAGTATTGAGATACTCATTAGTCTTAACAGTATGATAATATGCATATCACCTTTGCCAATTCCTTTGTTAAAATTTTCCGGTTAGGATGTCTATAAGCAAGACTGGTAGAAGAGCAAAGCAAAGAAGTTAGACATGAAAGTGGACGCCATCCCCCTGCTGGCAGCCAAAGCCAACAGCAGGATCGCCAGGGATGGGAGTATGGCCTGGGCACCCTGGGAAGGGGCTGCCAGTAAAGCTGCCTGATGGGTGGGATCTGGCACGTGTGATGTTATCACAGGTGATGTACAAGAAAGACTATGATAAAAGCAAAGGAAAGATGATTGGAGCCCTGAGCATTAATGATGATCCCAAGAACCAGAGTGACGTGAGTGTCTTTGTAAAATCATGCTTACTTTCAGATATGGCTACATTTACTGTTTACTATAACTTTGGATGAGATGTTTAGCCTATATGAAACCTCCAATTCAGGATGACAAGTCACACACAAAAGCCCAGGAGTAAAAAATGATTAAGTTCCTTATTCTTATAACAACTCTGTACTTCGAGACATCAGTGTATATTGTAAATGTTTCCTTAATTTCTTTAATGCCCTCTGTTTTATTAGGGGGAAAATATACTAGCAATAGCCTTTTCTTTATCATTTCCTAGAAATAGATTTAATATCTCAGTATGTCATAAACACATATTCATTCCATGTAATGATCTGACTTCAGGTACTTTGCAAAAATATATATAGAAAAATAAAAGGCAAAAACTGAGAAAATCAGGCTAAAGACAATAAAGTAGGAAAACTAGATGATGAAGCATAACCTCAAGAACAAAGTATTTTAAGAATTGTATAAAACACTGATCTCATTTCAAAGACTAAAATATTAAAAATTCCTTATAAAAATTGCTTCTCTAACTCATGGCATTAAATAAATATTCCCTATCCTGTATCATTTATAAGTATGCTTGTCTGTCCTGCGTATATTTTTGGATTTCTGCACGGTAAAATTAAGGAGAATGTGTAAGAATACATGATACCTATAATAAAATGGAAAAAAAACTATTTTTGCATATTACTATAAAGAAAAATATTAGAACTCAAGGAGAAAATCCAGCTTCCAAAGTTATTGTAAATAAAATGCGTTTCCATCAAGTAATGAGCTGAAGACTTTTCTGGGACTGTGCCTAAGTATTTAAGGTCCACGTTATACCTTTTACCTAATTTTGTACTATTTAAAAAATTCATTTTCCTTCAAATGCATTCAAGTGGATAGAATTACATTAAGACAAAAAAGTTGCTCAAGCAGCATTGTTATGTCATGGAATATCCTGGCTCAGCAATGTTAGGATAAATAACACAAGCGCATATATGGTTGTTAGCAGACTAGATTATCTAAGATGTGAGCCTCTACCATAGGAATACTGCCTTTTTCGCCATATGGAAAATAAATTCTGAAAAAGTACAAAATTTTTCTTTGTGGTTAAGTATAGCAATGATGGGAATGGCTTCTACACCATGACATAGATTTTTCTTCTCTGTTTAATTTTCTTCTTCCTTTGACAGAGAGATTATAGAGGGGAAAGCTATGAGAAGACAAAAGCAAAGAGCAGGAACTACTGTGAGACCCCTAAATACCAACTTGACACTCTGCTGAAGAACTTCAGCGAGGTTAGAAAGGCCATGGTTGCTCCTGGGGTTTGAGGGCTTTTCTACGATGTGACAAATAACGTACCTAATTGGCATATTTGTCAATATGCTTCTCTTTCAGACTAAATACAAACATTCCTATGTACAGAACGTCTTGGGCCATTACGTGGGCAGCTTCAAGGACCCATATCAAATACACTGCATGAAAGTCTCCACTCCCAACAGTGACAGTAAGTTGAAGACCATTGTTCCTGTCTCTCGATGACATTCTTTGGGGGTAATAACAGTCATGATCTATTTTAGTTCTTTCTCATTATAGAAAAATTACAAAGCCAGGTATGAAGAAAATAAGGGAAATGCTTTTTCCCTCAGAAAATCACACAAGAATATGAAGCAATCACGAAGCTAGACCAGTGTAAAGACAGAAGTCAGCTGCCCAGAGTTCTCCAAATGGGGTTTGGGATTCCTGTGCCATCTAGTGGTGAACTCAGCAGGAGTTTACATGCTAATGCCTAGTGGTTAGCAGATGTTAAATTTTAAATTTGGGGTGGAACTGGGGAGCACAAAAATTATTGTGAAGAAACCGATCTGTTACAGAATAGTTTGTGGTCTTAATAAAGCTTTACTTTCAGTAGTTTATGTACACGTGGCTTAGTGGAGGGAAAGGTAAGATAGATTTGTGAGAGAGGGGTGTTCATTCATTTCACAAATTTACACGAGGAGCTAGCTTATGTCAGGCACTGTCCTTGATGCTGAGAAAGAAAAGGGAACAAGGTGGGCTGCCTCTGGGGGAGCATGCATTTGAGAGGGATAAATAGATAACAAAAAACGTATAAAGAAGGACGGTACTAGACAATGATAATACAACCTATGAAGAATGATGCTATAGGATTGAAATAGGATGAAGTGGGAGTGAGACTGGATGGGCTCCATAGGCTGGGTGCTCTGAGAGAGTTCTAAGGCAGGAATGTGCAGTCCTGCCAAGATCAAGGTGAGAGCAACTAACTGGAAGAACGGTCTAAGGAGAGAAGAGCTGGGCACTTAAGGAATTGCAAAGATGAAGTAGCAGAAGCGTTCTGGAGACGGAGACAGTGGGAAGAAGTGAAATGGTAGGGGATGGGGGTGGGCAGATTCTGTAGGGTAGGGCTCATCAGCCACAGCACAGTTTAGGTCAAGTCATATGGAGGGCTGTTGTAAGGTGTCAGCCGGAGGAAGATTAATCTGGTTGCTGAATTGTGGCGGGGAGACCAATTTAGAGGCAACATCAGGGGATGGAGATTGAGAGAGAGAAGTGACAACATATCAACCAAGTTTTCAGAAAATAAATTCTATTTTTAACTGGAAACTCTTTATATGTAGTATGTATATAAACAAGAATATAAAGATCCGTTATTATGATATTTTATTAAAGAACATCTTTTCTAGCATACGTGGAAAGTTCATCCAGATAAGACCAAATTCACGGCCGTCACCGACACTCCTGTACTGTTGCAAGCCCAACTCAACACGAAACAGCTTAGCGATGTAAGTGCCTTGATTTGTGCAAGTGTGGATGACCTGGAATGCTGTGTTTATTTGAAACATAAGCATTTTCGCGGGCTCATCTATCTACCCAACACTGTCATTTTTCAAGATTTAATAAGATGCAAATGAAGCTGCTTGACTGAATTGCAGCCTTGGGAAAAGTGGTATTAGACGATACTAAAAATAATATTTCTTCAATAAGTCACCAATTTTTAGTGGGGAATTTGCCCATTGGGATCTGACACACACCCAAAATAATGCATACTAAATTTCATGAATTTGAAAACAACAAAAGCATGTATTTGTGTAGGTAACAAGGCAAGCATTTCCCATTGTGAGTTTGCTGACAAAGGCAATACAAAAAGATACGAAGAGTGCAGAAACAAGAAAGACATCAGGTAGTAATAAGAAAATGAATACAGGATACCGATACAGAATTCAAACAGAATGGTGAGAGAGAGAGAGAGAGAGGGTGGTCAAGGGTGATCTAAAGCAGAACGGTCCAGCCGGGTGAAGATCGGGGAAGAGCAGCAGTGCTTCTCGGTCACACTCGTGTGGGTCACCCAGCGACCTGGTTAGAGTACAGATTCTGATTCAGTTGGTCTGGAGAGAGATGCTGACTCTCTCTCAAGCTCCTCAGCGATGCCCATGCTGCTGCTGCTAGACCACACTTTGGGCTGCACGGTGCCAGCAGCTAAGAGCGGCACAACCTTCTCAGGAAGGAAAATACATCCTGTCCTACGATAAAATGTGTTTTAGTATCACAGCTCATTTGCAGTTGGTAATGAAGTGAATGACATCGCTATACCCCAGGAGTCCTGTCAGTTCATCATGCGGCATTTCTAGCATATTAATATTTTATGCCACAAGAAGGAACAGCTAAACGCTGGCCAGTTACCAACATCACTGGCCCAGCTGAACTCGGTAAGCTGACGAGGGACAGAGTGTTGTAGGCAGTGTCTTCTCACAGCATGATCTGCTCATTGGCCTGGACCGGCCACGGGCACTGTTCTCGAGGTGGTTATTGCTGACGTTCAATCGTGCATTTGCCTTTAGCTCCAGAATTCAACAGCCTCATTCTGTCTCTATCCCCTTCCTTCCACCTATGTCAGCTTTAAGTTTTTTAAATACAGTGCTGTACTTTACATTTTTAATAATCAGAATATATGTATCTTTTTGACTGTACTAGGATTTTAGTTATTTAGGATTATTTCTATTTTTGTTATTTCTCTGATCATAGAATTTAATAGACTTTCAGTGTCCGTGTCCTGAAGTCACAGCCTAAAAGTTTAGATCCATCAATGAGTTTCCCACACATACATTGTGATAGCGTTTATAAAAATGACAACCCAAACTGGATTACACCACAATCCTGAAAGAGGGAGTCAGAGTCTAGGCCTTGTAACAGACTTTGACTGGATGGATATACCATCACTTTGAGGCGTGTTTCAGAAAAGGGTAGAAGTATAGAAGTAATTCAGTCATTTATATACACTCTCCCACATGCCCTCAAGGAAATCCTGACCCTGAACTGTTTGGATATCTTCTGTTTTCCAGCTGAATTACAAAGCAAAACGTGAAAGTGAGAAGTTCAAGTGCAGCGTACCAGCAGATGCTCCACAGTTTATCCAGCACAGAGTCAATGCCTATAACTTAAGTGATGTAAGTATCAAAGCTACAGAAATCTACCATTATGTGCCCACGTGAAGGGGAAATGTTATGGGTATTTAAAAAGACCAGATTAGGAGTTATGCAATTAAACAATGGTGGCAATTGTTTCCAGAGTATAAGTGGAGCTTTTAAGGCTGAACTGCTCAGAAGGCTCTTACTTTGCTCTTCTAATTCATTTTCCACATTTTCTGTTACCATCAGAAACATCCTCTTAATTACCCTCAGCTAATCTCTGTAGCATTGGCAAGCTCCTGTGAATGTCCCATTTCACTTTCTCTAAGTGGTTGTCTTTCTACATCGTCCTTTATACATCGGCATAGCCGAAACTTTAGAGAGTTCATAGGATATTAAGAAAGCGTATTATCCTTATGTGGTGGGAGGGGAGAAGCAAGATGACAGGCTTATGAATAATTATACTATCATTTGGGAAGTATAGTGTTTGAAGGTGAAAAGAGTCTACATGTAGAAATTTTCAGTCTGTTTCTTATTGTTACTGAATGATTCTGAGTTAGATGTTGTTCTAACCATTTTTCTGCTGAAACCTCCTGTTCAGAATATCTATAAACATGACTGGGAGAAGAGCAAAGCAAAGCAGTTTGACATGAAAGTGGACGCCATCCCCCTGCTGGCAGCCGAAGCCAACAGCAGGATCGCCAGGGATGAGAGTATGGCCTGGGCACCCGGGCAGGGGACCCCAGTGACGCTGCCTGATGGGTGGGATCTGGCATGTGTGATGTTTTCATAGGTGATGTACAAGAAAGACTATGATAAAAGCAAAGGAAAGATGATTGGAGCCCTGAGCATTAATGATGATCCCAAGATGCTGCATTCTTTGAAGAGAGCCAAAAAACCAGAGTGATGTCTTTGTAGATCTATCTTGCTTTCAAGGTGACGTCCCTCTTAATATGCCCAAGGGGTTGGTAGCACGTAAAAGGATTCCATATCCATGGGCTCTATCATGTTCACAACAGACTGCTGGGAATGAACATTAGAAGTAGAATGGTTTCCCAGATTCTTGTACCTTTGGGGAGAGGTATTTCTGATTACTTGATTCTATTTCAGTTTGAAAACCGTTTGTTTCAATATGTAATAGAATATTGATTTTAATTCTCAATATTGCAATCGGTAACGAAGTGATTTTAATTCTCAAAACTTCCTGAAAACATCACTAGATGGTTTCATATTTTCTTCTGATTGAAAAATAAACTTTAAATGATGATTTTGAAACTGTCTTTATAGTGGAAGAAAACCATGAGTCAGAGATAAAAATCTTATTGTTAATTATCATTGTTTTTTATTGACTTTAGTAATTAGTACTGGTATAGGTTCAAGAAAAATACTCCATTGATTATAGGCTCCTTTGAGCCTCTGATTAAAGACTTGATCACTCGTCTAGAAAATTGAACTTTTTCTTCCTGCCTTTTGTCTGAATTTCAGAGAATATAAATTCCCTACAGCTTGTCTATGGGCCAAGTCTCATCTTTTGGGTAAAGTTCTTACTAGAGAGGGGAAAGATCTATTGCAAATCACAGTATATGCTGTGTTTAAAAAATGATTAGAGAATTCCTTAAAGAGTGGTAAGAGTGTTCAGCATAGCTTGCAAATATTATTTTTTCAAAATTAAATAGAAGGATGTTTGTATCCTTTACTTTCATTTCAACCATGTATTCATATAATGATCTATATCTTCATTAATTCATTTTGCATGTGCTGTGTAGTCCTATGGCAGTTTAAAGCATCCCGTAGTCAGTAGTTTTCTCTAATAACTTCACGCTGATTTATATCTGTATATAGTGATCACATACATCATATTATGTTTTTTAGTAGCTCCTTATCCTTTCTCAGTTCAGAAGGTTTCATATCTGTCTGTTGACAGAACATGTCTTTATCCTATCACAGTACCCATTAGAACACGAAGCACGTAGTATCTTCGGTAAATACTTGTTAATTGATTGATACTGGTAACCAAAAGAGCTAGTCAATGATGAATCATTTTCATATACATCCAGGCTAAGAGCTAAGCTACAGGTATAGAACATGCATGGCTTTTAAAGAGAATCTTTTAGGGGATGCCTGGGTGGCTTGGTGGTTTGGCGCCTGTCTTTGGCCCAGGGCGTGATCCTGGAGTCCCGGGATCGAGTCCCGCGTCGGGCTCCCGGCATGGGGCCTGCTTCTCCCTCCTCCTGTGTCCCTGCCTGTCTCTCTCCCTTTCTCTCTCTCTCTCTCTCTCTCTCTCTCTCTGTCTCTCATGAATAAATAATTTTAAAAAATTAAGAGAATCTTTTAAAGCCATTTGGACCTTTGACAACATTGTACAGATATGTATGAACTGGTATAAACATGAACAAAAGAATCAAATGGTTTAGTCAAAAACACTTCCACACACCAATGCTGTGGCAACATTACTTTATCAGTTTGTTTGTTTATTCATTAAAGATTGACTTATTTATTTTAGAGAAGGAAGGAGAGAGCATGAGCGGGAGGGGCAGAAGGAGAAGGAGAGAAAAACTCAAGTGGACTCCACATTCAGCGTGGAGCCCAACGTGGGGCTCAGTCCCACAACCCCAAAATCATGACCTGAGCTGAACCTATAGTCAGACTCTCAACCAACTGCACCAATAGGCACCCCATCAGCTTATTTCTAATAAAGACAAACTATTTTTTCAATGTTCTTACATACGATCAGAAAGTTTCCATATTTTATTTTCGTAAACCAAAGGCTAGATTTTACAATTAAGTGATGTTTATTCAGTGAGGGTGATTGCCCACAAAGTATTTAGGAGGAAGATCACATTCCCTAAGGGAGCTAAATGATCAGATTGTTTGCAACAGGAATTTCTACAGAAGATTCATAAGGCACATGTCTACTTGCTAGCTTGGGTCACCGTCTTTAATGCTTATGTGATTATGGGGAGATATAAGGGTTTAGAATTTTCCTACAGGCACTGGGGTAGAATTTTTCTCTCTGTTAAGGTAATTGGTTGAGTGGGCATGATGAAGCTGGGACCTTGACCCCTTGACCTAATTAGCACCCTGTCTAACATTCCGGAAAACCAGCCAGTGAAAGTGCCTTCTGAGGCCCAGTCAAGACATTTGGTTTATGAGAACACTGTAATAAGTGCCAAGGTTACTTGAATGGTTCAGTGTCACAAACTTTTCTCCTTTGAGGTCTTATTACTGCTGCAATCTGAAGCTGCTTTTAAATTGTTACCAAAATTAAACTTGGTAAAAAAAGAACCTTTGGGATTCTCAGTGGAGCTTATCTACTGTCAAAAGTAGAATAGTCAGGTTGAAAAACTCAGTGACCACTTAAACATGCTGTTAGAAAAGCCAAGTAGTCAAGTGGACAGCTTTATTCATGAAGTGGTCGTTTTATGAAATTAGAAGCATGAAATGATTGTTCTATAGTCTTCATCAATTAAAAAAGTACTTCTTTATTGGAACACAATTAAAAGATTAGATTACTTTGGTAAAAATAATGCTTCTTAATGGTCTTGAAAAAACCCTGTGTTAAAATAAAATGCCTTCCTGAAGTAGAAACTGTGGCCCCCTCCTGTTGTCTGACAGTTGCTCTTTGATCTAAAAGTAGATTTGATAACATATGTCCACGTCTGAGGTTTTTGGAGGGAAAGGGTTCAATAATGTGTAACAGATGAACAAATTTTAGGAAAAAAAAAAAACTACTCGCACGTTTGAATGTGTTTCTCTAACTCGTGTCTGTTGTTTATGAGAGATTTCTGTGCTTGTCCGGAAATTCCATTGAGGATTTATGGTAATAAATGGAAAATTCCTATTCACAGCGTGAATATCGTAAAGACTATGAGAAGTCAAAGACTATCTACAGGACACCTCTTGATATGCTCCAAGTTACTCGAGCTAAGAAATCTCAGGAAATTGCCAGTGCTATGGACTATAAGCACATCTTACACAATTGCAGCTACCCACCCGATAGCATCAACGTGGATCTTGCCAAGGAGGCTTATGCACTGCAGAGTGATGTGAGTAATCACATTTTCTCATTTCCGTTTTTCTAAGGTGGAAAAGGAAATAATCTTTAAGTGGAATGGTGTTTTTGGCCATTCTCAGAGGTGTTGGCATTGTCTTCTGTATGTAGCTAGTATGTAATGGGGAAATGACCCTTGTGGCTTGATGAGAGCATGCCCCTCAGAGTTAGACCTAGATCTAGCATGAACTCATCACTATATCCCTCCGGGAAAGCTACCAACCAAGTGTGCCGTTGAGTAGCAGCTAATTATATTCACATTGTTGTGCACTCATCTTCAAAACCTTTTCATCTTCTAAAACTGAAACTCTAGCAGTTATCTTCCTGTTTTTCCCCTCTCCCTAGCTCCTGCAACCACCCTTGTACTTGACCTGGGCTGCTCTGTAGACCATGTATATGTAGAGTCATTCAGTATTTGTCTTCTTGTTACTGGCCTATTTCACTTAATGAAATGTCCTCAAAGTTCATTCGTGTTGTAGCATGTATCATAATTTCCTTCCTTCTTGAGGTTGAATAATACCGCATTGTATGTGTATACCACATTTTGTTTGTCCCTTTATCCATCAGTGAACGTTTGTGTTTCTTCCATCTTTTTGGCTATTCTGAATAATGCTTCTACAAACGTAGGTGACAAATATTTCCTTTGAGAGCCTGCTCTCCATTCTTCTGGGTATACACTCAGAAATGGGTTTGCTAGATCACATGGTAATTCTATTTTTAACTTTTTGAGGACCCAATCTACTCTTTTCTACAGCCCCTGAACGATTTTAAATTTCCATCACTAACAATCCTGTATCATGCGTGGTTATTTATTTTTTTAATTTTGCTATGTTTCTTTCTCCCAAGTAGATGGTAAGCCTTTCAAAGGCAGGAACCAAATAGTTTCTTGATTTTTTATTCCAATTAAAAGGCCCACACTAAAGAACAATGGTTTGAAATTTGTATCTAGAAATATAAGTTTTACATACCACATATAGCCAGACAATAAGAGTAGTCTATTATTTTATTTTACTGTTTTATTTTATTCTTTTAGAGAGAGGGAATAGGGTGTGTGTGAGGAGGGCTGAGGAAGAGGGGAGAAGGGAGAGTGAGAGAGAGTCCCAAGCAGGCTGCACACCCAGCACAGAGCCTGACATGGGGCTTGATTCCACAACAGTGAGATCATGACCAGAACCAAAATCAAGAGTTGAACGTGTAAGCAACTGAGCCACCCAAGCACCCCAAGACTGGCCTATTACTTTAATGGCATCAAGTGTGTCCCCAAAATAGGAAAAATTCCAAATAGTAAGAGCCTTGTACAAGCAAATTGATTGTAACTATTTTATTTTTTAAATACTTTATTTATCTATTTATTTAAGCAGACAGTGAGCAGCAAGGAGGGGCAGAGGGAGGTAGAGAAGCAGACTCCCTGCTGAGCAGGAAGCCCGACGTGGGGCGAAGCCCGACATGGGGCTCAATCCCAGGACCTGGGGATCACAACCTGAACCAAAGGCAGACGCTTAACCAGCTGAGCCACCCTGGTGCCCCTAGCATAACTATTTTAAAGTGCATTGTTAACTGATATGGGGACACTCAAAGTTAACCATTACACATGAAGAGCAACATGTGCAAACCTATAGTACGAATAACCATTATCAAGTCTTCTCAGAAGGTGAGCAAAATTACCTACCTTCAATGTGGCCACCAGTCCTAATTTGACCAAAGAAACATAATACTTAGAGTTCCAGGGAGCAAACACCTCACCTTTGATTATCTACATATAATTTTTTTTTATTCTTTGAAGTAGAGCTTTAAATATAGTATTTGTCCATATTGGAATTAGAGTTCCACATACTTCCTTTCAGTTGGAAATAAGGAGGAGATGGACTACATGCCAGCTAGAAGAACACTGATAACCTAAGGGCTGTTAAAATCTCCCACCAAGGAAATACTTAACATAATCTCAATGTGGGGCATCTGGGTGGCTCAGTCAATTAAGGATCCGACTCTTGATTTTGGCTCAGGTCATGATCTCTGAGTGTGAGATTAAGCTCTGTGTTGGGCTCTGTGCTCCATGTGGGATCTGCTTGCGTTTCTTTCTCTCTTCCTTTGCCCCACTGATGTGCGTGCTCTCATCATTCTCTCAGATAAGTAAAATCTTAAAAAACAAAAACAAAAAGAAACCTTAGGATATATGAAGTAAGGAAGCTGGTCAGAAATCTTAACACTGTTTTGGGTAAAATGTTAATGATTTCATGAATAAGGATGATGCTGAACAAAAAACCTGTAACCTTCCTCTTGGTGTTTTAGGTTGAATACAAGGCTGACTACAACAGCTGGATGAAAGGTTGTGGCTGGGTGCCTTTTGGATCCTTAGAAATGGGAAAGGCAAAGAGAGCTTCAGACACCCTAAATGAGGTAAAGACATCTCATGTGCCACAGAGGGGGTTGGGATTGTGCCGTGTTAAGGCCCCCAGAACCGTGGAATCACCTTCTTTTCCCTCTTCATTCTCTCATGGTTGTTACTGAGAAAAGAGCCCTTACCACATGCATGAATTATCCAGACAGATAAGTTTTACATCATCAAAATCCTTTATATTAACCATTCATGATAAAAATATTTTTGACAACTGTATCAAAGTATAATTTGCATGCCACAAAATTCATCTATTTTTAATAAGTTCATGTAGTTTTTATGGTCATCACTATAATTGAATTTTAAAATGCTGCTAGTATGCGAAAGTTTCCTTGAAAACTCCCCCTCCCATCTGCAATGCCTGGCAACCAGAGATCTTGCTTTTTGTCCCTATAGTTGTACTTTCCTAGAAATCTCTTTTGTAGGAGACTTCCTTCATTTAGCACCATGCTTTAGAGGCTCATCTATATATCTGCACATATCTACAATTCATTCCTTATTATTATTGAGTAGTATTCCTTTGCATAGCTATATTTTTGGCTGTCCAGTGGTACACATGTGGATTCATAATTGCCAGTTTTGGCAATTATGAATAATGCATAGAATGAATACTACAGAAATTTTCCTTTAACTATTATACCGTGTGTCTTATTCTTGATCATTTTGAAGTACCAGATAAGTTGTTATTCAGTCTAAGAAAAAAGCAGCGATGATCTTTCACTCTAAATGGCCAGGTGATCTGACCCTTCCCCTCCGACAGAGGCACATTCCCATGGCTGTCAGGTGAACACATCAGGGAGGTTAGCCTACATAAAGGAGGGACGGAGGTACTGAGTGAAGGTTCTTGTTTCTGTTGTTCTGGGCTTTTGCTTGCTTTTAGGAAACAACATTTTATATCCTCCGATTTTTCACAAAAGTTCCTCTGAGTTGGTGGTTTTTAGATGTCTAAAGCTGAGTGATGCCACTTCATACACAGAAGTGGGATGTAGAAGATGCACAAGGGAAGAAGAGTGGGAGACTAGAGGGAGGAAAATCTAGGAATGTAGCTAGAAGGTCCCGTCGGAACACCTTCCACTCTCTTCTCTCCTGTAGCTAGCTCCTCAGTACTTTAGTGACAAGCTGTGGACTAGTCACATGGAGGCTGCAGAGCAGAAGTTCTCCCTTTCTTATAGGAACCCCTAGCCATTGCCTAATTCCCCAGTTCCTCCTCCCTCAACCAAAGAGCTGCGTTACCTCTGTTCAACTGACAGGAATCTGAGAGCCTGTTAGTGTCACACAAAAGACACTCCAAATTTCCTTGCATGCTTTTCTGATACTTTAGAAAACTTTGTGGTGTTTCTGGGTTCTGTTTAGCTAAGAGTACCCTCTTTTCATTTCATAAGCAAGAGGTAGCCTGGTTCCTGAAAGTTATCTTGGTCTGTAATGCCCCAGACCATCCAAAATTGAGCCAATTTTTGGAACATCATCTCTTGTACTGTATTCATCTTTTCCCCCAAGCCAACCAAGAAGCTAGTATCTAAAAATTTTTAAATCAGGAAAAAAAAACCCTTGTCCCTCCAAAATAAATCTCAAGGATTTTTATGTATTAGCCTTAAGTGAAAGTATTATTGCTGTTTATCTTGTTTCAATTCACCAAACAGAAAAAATGCAGCCAACATCCAGACGCTCTCAATTTTACTTCGATTGAGGATGCTCCGATTATAGTACAGTCCAAAATCAACCAGGCCCAAAGAAGTGATATGAGTGCTAATTCTATCTGTAGTTTAATAACGGAAACAAATACATTTGGTTCTAAACGTGCTGATCACCTGTGGTTATTCTGCAAACCAAAGAGACTCAGTTCCATGAGCAATTCTGTAACTCTCCCAGCTTTTCACTAATAAGGCACACCTACGTCACGTCTTCAGGGTGTTATGGATGCTATGCTGACCGTCCTTCCAGCCATTTAACACTGAAGGTCAGGGGCTTCTCTTGATGACAAGACTCACTATAAGCCTATTTTTAGGAAAGACCAAGAAAATGAATGTATGCGGCACACCTTCTGGAGGAGCTACGTTGTAAGTCAGAGCTAAGACAAAAATCATGTAGAGTAAAAACCACCCCAAAGTCCCATCAGTCACCCACCAAGTGTAAGATAGATAGTGTGTGTATCCCACCCAGTTAGCCTTTTCGGTGCTCAGGGAAGTATCTGCAGGTTAACATTTTCATCAGGCCCTCTCCCGGGGCTAACTTCTGTGAGGTGCCCCTACCGCACGAAGCTCAGAGGTTCCTAGCACATACCAAGGGACCTTTGCCAAGGCTGAACGGGCACTAGGATGGGACTCTGTGCATTGCATGTGAGACCTTGAAGGCCCACAGATCTGCACAGGTGAATGTGAAGGTGACCCAGAGAACGTCTTTCAAGAAAAGCACCTCTGTGTAATGTGATCTGTTCTGAAATTATTTTCCTGTGTCATTAAACCCTTTTCCCTCCTTTGTTTTGTTCATGCATTTCTTTTTTTTAAATTTTTATTTATTTATGATAGTCACATCAGAGAGAGAGAGAGAGAGAGAGAGAGAGAGGCAGAGACAAAGGCAGAGGGAGAAGCAGGCTCCATGCACCGGGAGCCCGACGTGGGATTCGATCCCGGGTCTCCAGGATCGCGCCCTGGGCCAAAGGCAGGCACTAAACCGCTGCGCCACCCAGGGATCCCCTTTGTTTTGTTCATGCATTTCTTTTCATCTCTCAAGGTAGCATACAAAGCCAGAGGAGAAGAACTTCTTCACAAGTACAACCTGCCAGCCGACCTGCCCCAGTTCATCCAGGCTAAAGTTAATGCCTACAGTATCAATGAGGTATGCACGTGAGCTCAGCTGCTGATTGCGTGTGAAGGCCTTTCTAAATGTGGCCTCAGTTATATGCAAGGGACTTTTTTCTTTCAGAATATGTACAAAAACAGGCTTGAAAGATTTGAGCAAGAAGGGCTATGACCTGAGAACGGACACGATTCCCATCAGAGCCTCCAAAGCTGCCTGGCAGGCAGCAAGTGAGGTAAGTGCCGGTGGTGGGGTCACTGGTGTGTTGTAACTAGGAAGTATGGGTGGGGTGGATTCGTTATGCAGAAGTTGCCGTGTCTGCTGTCCCCAGCACGAAGTGAGTCCTGTTGAAAACTATTTAGAAAAGAAAGTTCCCTAAAAAGGTCTGAATTTTCCTGGCAGTAAGGATTTGTAGAACCTTTACTAACCTGTTCTAGTGCAACACTCTAAGTTTAAGGTCTCCTCTGCATTTTTGTACAAATTCACATTATTCTCCTCATGGAAGTAAACAAATCAGTCACTATTTAAGTCCTAATCACCTCCTGGGGGTAAGATTTTTGTCTCAAAATTTTCTTAATTTACATGGATTCCCTCTTTCCCTTATTTCTTTTTAATTAATTGCTTCCAGAGATGGATTAATTGGCTCCAAGGTCCATAGCAGTCATTAGGCTCCATGAAAGTTAAAAATTTTGTCTTTTTTCTTTTCCTTATCATACTTGTAACTATGAACTAGTTACTTTCCTCTTTGAGATTCAAATCAAATTGACTCAAACCCCTACCAGCTAACCTCTAGGAAGTAGGATACCCTTCCTCCTGCTCAATGCAGATATTCTGAGGTTTGTCTTTCCATTACCTCTGGCTCCTACTTTGTACACAGTGGTTTTGCTCATGCTCACCTGGACTCTCCTGCCCTGGGTTCACTTTTTTCTGGTCTGCATGGTCCAGAGATGGAACACAGCAGTCCAGAACCATCTTTTAGTCCCCCGAACCCAAGTCCCAAGCACAACCTCATCGATGGTTTGAAATGAAGTTGACATTGCGCCGATGTAAATAAGTTACAATTGAGTAATAAATACTGGTATCATCAAAGCGCTGATGATACCCATTCCCTTTTTCTCTGGGTGCACTCTTCCAGCTCCTCCCCACCCCAACACACACATTAGCTTTCCTTCACATCTCTGCTTCTCAGTTTCCCATGCTTCTTCCCAGATCTCCCCAAGCAAGTTCAGTTCTTCTCACTTTATAATTTAGATCCAATTCATGTTTACACACAACTGGCTCTGGGTCTTCCTTTGAATATCCAAATACTCATTAAAATTCTACTACAACTAAGATAGCCAGCTATTTGGGGAGGGGTCTCCTGGAGCAGCACAATATAACTGGTAATGATTGCAGAATGTTTATCTTTTCATTTGTCTCTACCAGTGTATAAGTAGAAAGGAACTTACTACCTTGTCTCTGACATGAATTATGGAAACGTTCCCCACCCCAATCTCTCTCAGGTGGCTGAGGCAGCTACAGACAATTAAATGGGCTCTAAGTAACATTTTAATTTTACCAGGCTACATTTCAAACTATATACAAATGAATACATCTAACTGGTTGTTGAAGTAATTCCTGGGAAGCTCAATTGCTTTAAATCATAGTCTTATTGATCAGTAAAATCTTCATAACTACATTTTAAAATATACCCACTTTGTTTCCAATAGGTTCAATACAAAAAAGATTATGAAAACACCAAAGGGAAAATGGTTGGCTTCCAAAGTCTCCAAGATGATCCTAAACTGGTTCACTATATGAATGTAGTCAAGATACAATCCGACCGGGAGTATAAAAAAGACTATGAGAAGACAAAAACAAAATACAACACACCCCATGATGTGTTCAATGTTGTGGTAGCCAAGAAAGCTCAGGATGTTGCCAGCAATGTCAACTATAAGCATACACTCCATCATTACACCTATCTGCCTGATGCCATGGACCTGGAGTAGTCTAAAAACATGATGCACGTACAGAGCAATGTAAGTGACACTTATTTCACAGGATAATCCTCTCCTAAAGTCAGAAAGTGCATGAGAACCCACTGCTTGGGGCACTTACTCCTTTTTTTTCCCTTTGCAATAGAATGCCTGCAAGGAAGACTACAACACCTGGATGAAACGCATAGGCTGGATACCTATTGGCAGTCTAGATGTAGAAAACGTTAAGAAAGCAGGTGATGCCCTGAATGAAAAGAAGTACAGGCAGCATCCAGACACCCTCAAATTTACCAGCACCGTGGACTCCCCAGTTATGGTCCAGGCAAAACAGAACACAAAGCAAGTCAGTGATGTAAGTACAAAAGAGGGGGCCAAGAATGGAGGGAGGAGGCTTCAACAAAATAAATAGCAGCTCAAAAGTTTAATTCTTCTGAGCCATTAATTTTCCTTTTACTTCATGTATTTTAAAATTACAATTACAATTATTTTTAGTTTGGGGGTCACCTGACTGAGTGGCTGAGTTGGTTAAGTGTCAGACTCTTGCTATCTCAGATCAGGTCTTAATCCCAGAGTCATGAGTTCAAGCCCTGCATTGGGCTCCATTAGGAATACAAACAAGAACAACCACAACAATTATTTTTAGTTTGGGCACTAACATTTTCTTTTTCTTCTATATTACTATTTATCTTCCTTTTTATAACATCTTCCTTTTTAGCTGCCTTTGAAATACTGTGTTATGGGATAAATTTGTTGTGATGAAAAAGTTCTACTCTTGTACTACACCTGTATATACACACACAAAATTTAAACTTGAATTCCAGACACTTTAACAAACTCATCACCTTCAGATCCATATTAAGTTGCATATATTTGCTGTTCGTATATAAAATACTAGTACAGGGAAATAACTCACATGCGTATATGGTTTTACTTCTCAGAATTCATCATACACAAATATTATAGAGGCTTTTGAAAACTTAGGTCTTGGGGATCCCCGGGTGGCGCAGCGGTTTGGCGCCTGCCTTTGGCCCAGGGCGTGATCCTGGAGACCCAGGATCGAGTCCCACATCAGGCTCCCGGTGCATGGACCCTGCTTCTCCCTCTGCCTGTGTCTCTGCCTCTCTCTCTCTCTCTCTCTCTCTCTCTCTGTGACTATCATAAATAAATTAAAAATTAAAAAAAAAGAAAACTTAGGTCTTGGAGATTAGTATGTTATTTGCCTGGCTGTCCATGAGCGATGTGTATGACCTGGCTAAGGTCAGACCTAAAGGGAAGCTTAGTGTGTAGAAGAACTAAAGGGACATGGAAAGCATTTATTTATTAATCCATTGAATGAACGTTTTTGAACTCCTTCCCTGAGCCGGGCATTGTATTATATGCTGATGCTATAAAGACGCCATAGATGATGAGTGGTGAGATAGATAGGAGATGACAAGGATATAAGAGTGTAAGACAAAGGCATGGATGGAACCAGAGCATTGCCACACCAAGAGGTGAATGCTACAGGAGAGGTATGTGCCAAGTACAAGAGAAGAGGGTAACCCCCCACCAAGGCTTCCCTGGCAAATAAGGGAAGGGTGCATTCCTGGTGAAAGAAAAAATCATGATGACCAACAAGAGCTAATGAACTGGAAGGACGGTGAAGGGTTCGGGATTATTATGTGATCATTGAGGATCTTGTGTGCTTATACTCTGGAGATTGTGGGGTAGGTAATGGGAGGTGTTGAAGATCGTAATCCATGGAGTTGGATTATCAGATCTGTGTTCTAAAAGATACTTCTGACCAAGAGTGCTGAGATGGCATTGATGAGGGAAGAGATGGAGGTAAGAAGATGGATTAAAAGCGCTTACAGAAACCTAGCAGAAGACTCCTTTGGACTTCAACTAAAGCACTAGCAATGGCAGAGGAGATGTGTAGAGGGTAGAATCGGTGAGACTCTGTGAATGCCTAGCTATGGTTTCTAAAGGCAGTGAGGGAATAACGTTAGCTCTTGGATGCCTAGAAGAAATTATTTAGGATTTGAGAATTCAAATAGATATCAGCCTCTTTAGACTTTGTGATACATAGACAACAGTTTACATGTGATAATCTGCTTAAAGGTTTATGTGATAAATGACAGTCAAGAGACTGGAAATCTAGTGGTTCCAGTTGTATTTTAGATTTTAGAAATCAAGCAATTTCTTTTCTATTACCAAGAGGAGGATACAATCTAAGTTCTACATCCTGGACCTAGCTGTCTTCCTGACATCTGTAAAAGGATAAGATAGGGTAAGTATGAAATGGTAAACCTCTTAAGTACACTGGGTTTATGTAGAAGCGCCCTCATAGCATGAGGAAATTATTATATGGTTTTAGTGCTACAATTGTAATTGGAAAGTTTTTTTTTTTTTTTAGCAGAAGTGAAAGTCTCATTCTAAATGCCATTTTCTAAGAATCAAAAACCCAAAACAAAAACAAGACCGGTTTACTCCACTAGCAAAGATTGGACTTTTCTGACTTTGGTAAACTCCATTTATTCAAATTAGGGTTTTGCATTTGAAATGATTTCCATTCATCTCTAGCCATCAAAGATCACTGTTTTCTACTTTTCTGTCTATTTTAATACACCGAGTTTTTAGGTCTTTCTGAAAATGACAAAAATGCTTGACTTTTTTAAAAATAGGAGAATACCTTTGATTTTTAACAATAGAAGTAGTAGAGGGACTGTGCTGGGAATAACTCCTTTAAGTGTACAATTGAAGCATTTTATTTTGCTTTTAACAACTTTATTTTTAGAAGATAACAGCAAAGTAATGTTTGCCCTTTGGCAAATGTAAGATGACAATTTTAATTGCTGATTTTTGAGGATTTTGGGGAGTTTTGTGGGAAGAGGTCAGTGTGTGGGGTGTGAAAACACAAGCTATTGAGAGTATTTTAGTGGCTCATAACATTGGAAGGATTTCTGATAAATGACTTCAAAAGACATTTGAAGACATCTTCTAGTATACCTAGAACTTTTTCCTTTGGAATATTTTTTCTTTTATTTTAAAACATACTTTATTTAAATCCAATATGTTAGCATAGGGTATAACATACAGAGCTCATCTCACCACTGCCCTACTTAATGCTTGTTACCCAGTTACCCCATCCCCCCACCCACCTCCCCATCGGCAACCCTTTATTTGTTTCGTAGAGTTTGGAGTCTCTCATGATTTGTATTTTTCTCTAACTTCCCCCACACACACTCAGTTTCCATCCTTTCCATTGTAGTTCCTTTCATGATTTATTCCAAATACTCCTTTTTTTATTTTTTATTTTTTAATTTATTTTTTATTGGTGTTCACTTTAAGCATTTTCTTTTTTGTACTCTCTGTGATACATGTTATTTTTGTGATTGCGTATTGCAGATCTTCTACAAAGCTAAAGGAGAAGATGTGAAACATAAATACACTATGAGTCCTGATCTTCCTCTGTTTCTCTAGGCCAAGTGCAATGCTTACAATATGAGTGACGTAAGTAGGGTTTTCAATGGGGTGTGAAACCCAGACAAGGTGGTACAGTAATAGAA
Source organism: Canis lupus baileyi (assembly GCF_048164855.1). Taxonomy (NCBI): domain Eukaryota; kingdom Metazoa; phylum Chordata; class Mammalia; order Carnivora; family Canidae; genus Canis; species Canis lupus. The sequence continues at coordinate 47,253,306 of NC_132864.1, read as the reverse complement.
TCTCAGAGTAGGATGGGGCCTTGATAACTATTTAGGTTGGTTTCCCACACACACACTGGATGGAGCCTATCTCATGACGATGGCTCTCTGCCTCTTAAGTCGGCCTCTTCCAGGGCAGGATAATTCCAAAAGGATGTGACATTCTCCCTTACGTGGAGCCCAACATCTATTCCTCTCAAACTTCGAGTTGGTTTTCCTCATTTTGCAAGTGGAGAGAGTTATTATCCTGCAGAAAAATAAGAATGAATGAAATCCTTTTATTACAGCAGACCTGAAATTTCTAAAGCTAACCACCAGGTCTTCCCTTGACCTTCCTTCCATAAGAGTGGACAACTTCATTTTCTCTAGTTGGTCCTCACACGCCAAGGTTTCCAGAAAGAACCTTTATTCCTCTCTTCCAGATCCACTCCAGTTTCTCAGTATCCTGCTTTGCTCTGTACTCAAACCAGGTTTGGGTGTATAATTGGTGCAGCATCCTGTAATGTCATGCTACACAAGGTGTAATGTTTTGCTAATGTGACTTCCCAAAATAAAATGTACTGTAGAAGATTCCTTTAGCTTATATCTGGAAACGAACGAAACAGTCCCAGCAATTGGGGACTCACTTCAGCTGATCCATGTACAGCATGCTGACCTCCTTCTTTCCCTCATACCTCCGGTCTGCTACAAACGGGACTGGCATGATTTAATAGCCAAGGGCAACAATGCGCTAGGTGAGGCTGCACATCACTGCAGCCAAAGCATCCAGAAACATTGCCAGTGATGTGAGTAAACATTTTTGGTGAAATGTGGGTGCATTGCCTTTTAAAAAACTAATCAAATGTGTGCTTGTCTAAATGTTGCCACATTGAAAACAATATGTCGAGTTAATGACGTTGAAATTCTCCACAAGATACTGTTTTGAGGAGCTGTCATTTTTTCAAAATTCCGTGATTCTTTTCCATTGACCCCACTTGGTAGAGCTATCGTAAATCTGACAACCACTTTCTCCCCTGATTCGTAGGCCAGATTACCCCTAGTGACACATTTCCTTGACAGCCTACATTAATTTTCAGTGAGAACACCCTCCCTGACAGTAACACATTAAATTCAAATGACTGCCTGCATAATAATTGTATTAAGAAGATTGAAAAGATGATGTATAAAATGTAAGGATTTTGTAAACCAAATGGGTAAAGGTGTGGTCCATTTTTCTTGAATTTAATTTTCATGTATGTAAATCAATGCCATTTCATCTGCAATAGGAAAAGTATACACTTCCACTTCTTATCATTGCAGATCAAAAATGTCAAACAGCACACATGCCCCGTAGACTTCACTGTCACCTACTATTCTGAGGGCTACAGTTACGGTTTGGGAAAGGAGAAGAAATAAGATGCCCATGTGTGCAGTCCACAGGGGAGCTCAGGATGGAAGAATTCTACAGCTTTCCTTAGAGGTCCCTGAAAATGCGTCCCTCAAAGATGTGCACACCACGAGGAAGTACATTTCTCGGTTAAGGACAAAATGAAAGTCTAAATGTGACTTTATCATTCTTTAAGGCCTTGTGCAGGGCTCTTTCTAACATACCTAGAAATGTCTCAGTGACCCTTTTGTCTGCTGAGCTCTTGTTTATAAATCAGTGCATGCTAAGCTCTTGTTTATAAATCAGTGCATAAATGGCACGAGCAGAGTTTCTGCAGAATTTAAGTGGATTTGAGTTCTCTTCTATAAAAATTGAGGTTTTGACCTGTTACCTACCGTACAACTCTATCTATACACCATTGCTGGGTCCAGCAGTGAGAGAGCTTGGGCTGTGGAGCATTGTGCTGAGGTTTTTACTGCCAGGGGAAGCTCCCAGCCATTCCTGCCCTTCCTGTTCCTGAACTCATCGGCAGCTGCTTCAGCAGGGGGCTTGGAAAGTGGCTGCCGAGAAATGGGGGGGGGAAAGGCCTGGCTGCCTGCTTATGCAGTATCTAAATTGATGCCCCCTAGAAAGAAGAGGGGTTTGTTCTAACCTTACTCCAGCAGCCTGAGACAACATAGTAAAGTTTTCCACCCCCTACTCCCAAGAAAAACTGTGTGTGAACTCACAGAGTTCTTTGGATTTTCTTCTGCGTCAGTTGCATACGTATCACTCAGTCAATGGGAGCAGTAAATGGAAGGTTTTCACACTAATTTCTAACGTCCTGTGATGTATGATAACATTCTGTGGTGGTGGTGCCATATTAGATTGGGAAAATTCACATCCCTAGGAAACCAAGAGGTACTGGCCTTATGTTTGGAATGTCTTGTTGCATTAAGGATGAACATTCAGATGGGTTGTTTAAGTGAAGTCCGACATACAAAAGCATTTGTAGGATTTATAGCAAAGAAAAAAACTGGTCCTGAATTTATCATGATACCTACCTATTTCTATCCCAGCAGTGTTGGAAATAATTGTTTTCACTCTGAATATTCTGGGGCACATAGGAGTGGGCAGGTATGGTTTGGATTTCTTGTAGTCTTCCAGAAAGTCACAGTGTCAAAGTGCCTTTGTGTGTGGCTATTCTTGCTATACCTAATGTTATCAACGCCGAGGACTTTGCTAACCAAATTTTACCTTCGCAGTATAAATACAAGGAAGCTTATGAGAAGTCAGAGGGAAAGCATGTGGGTTTTAGAAGCCTTCAGGATGATCCCACGCTGGTCCATTACATGAATGTGGCAAAACTGTAGTCGGATCATGAACACAAGAGGAACTATGAGAACGTCAAAATGAGCTACCATACCCCTGGGGACATGCTTAGCATTACAGCTGTGAAGTTGTCCCGGGATGTTGTCAGCGATATCAACTACAAACAGCCCGTACACCATTACATGTACCTACCCGATGCCATGAGTCTCAAGCAAGCACACCAGGAATGTGAATCAAATTCAGAGCGATGTGAGTGTGACAGGCCCAGGAATGTTGGCACTTCAGGGGTGATTCTCTTCCTGTCTTAGTAGGCTTCACAATACAGGAAGATATTTGAGAAATGCACCTTTACCAAAAAGCATGGTAGATGATCAGGGTTTTTGCTGGCTTTGTGTTCTCCTGTTACAGTCACTGACAGTGTCTTTATTAACTCACAGGCCAAAGGTAAAACCATATTCCACTAAGTATATAAACCACCTTGATTCCCAGCAAGAGGGCATGGTCACTCTTGGCAGACCCATTTCATTGGTGACATGTAGAATGATAAATAGTATTCTCTACTCTTTCTGAATTCAGGAAAGTTTTTTTCTTTTTTTAACTAAAACTCACATTCTCATGCATGTTAATCTATGTGGTGAGTCATCTTAAATGAACCAGGGAGGTTTTGTGATTGTAGCATGATTCATGGAGAGCTGCATGTGGAGGCTATTTAATATTCAGGGCATTTCCTTCTGCAGGAACCAGATTTCTGTAAGAATCATCCTCTGTAAGGAAAGATATGGCGTCCATTTATTGTCACTCAATGAAGATGTCTTTCCCCAGCCGAAATGTCTCTCCCCAGGAATAGCCTAGGGGGACTGTCATGGATGAAATTCAAAGTTGTGGGGTTTTCAGTGAAATCACAATGAAAGCCCAATTTATTGTCTATATCCACTACTCAAATAACATTTCCCTTCTCTCCACAGAAACTATATCAAGATGCATGGAATAAAGATAAAACCAACATCACCATTCCTTCTGACATGCCAGGCATGCTGCAGGCCCCTATAAATGCCCTGCAAATCAGCAATGTAAGAGGCATAAATACGAATTGAAAATACCTTCATAGGATAATATATGTCAGCTTTGGGAGTGTGGTATAATGAAATGGACAAATTACCTATCTTAGAAATGTGTACAGCTTTTGGTGCTAAACATTTTTTCTTTAGCTTTCTATTCCTAATGCAGTATGAATGAAATTCTCCCTTTTAAATGTTAGTTTAAATACATGGCTGGGTCCCAGGACTACAAAGAGTTGGGATATCTGTATTCTATCGGTGTCTTCCTTTCAATCTTGAAAGCATTGTTCGATATCCAATGTTCACAGCTCAGTTTCATCATATATTAATAGAGAATATTGAAATACCTAGTTGAATTTCTCTTACTTGAGGGAGTATGAGGTGACAGTCTCCTTTATCTTTATAAATTTTTGATTGATCCAGAGCATTCTTGTTTGATATTACAAAGCCATTAGCTTTGTGTCTTATTTTCCACATCAGAAAGTTAAAAGATTTTAAATTATTAAGATCATATCTAAACGATAACATATCTATGTCCTGTCCCTTGAGCAGGGACCTCTGAAAAGTCAAAAGGCAACATTAGGAAAAAAAATATCTTACCGGACCTTACATGAGACCTTGATGAAGCTTTTCTAGCTTCACAGTTGATTCTTAGTTTCCATGTTTTGCGTGTTGCGGTATTTTCAGATGTGTACCATATTGTGATGAAGACAAGCATTCAAACATTTACTAGGTCTAGATGTTTAGCTTTAAAATCTTAGTCAGAAGTATCCTGCACTCCATTAAGGAAATAGCCAACAACCAGAGGAACTCAGAAATCCCTGTTTTTCCTTATCCTGTCTTCATTCACATTTTGTCATATTCATATTTTGAGTACTTGGAGTATTCACTTATTTTCAATGTTTGTAAACAAACCTGAGTTTTCCCTCAACAGAAATTTTACCAAAAAGACTGGAATGAGACCAAGCAGAAAGGCTATGACTTCAAAGCAGATGCCATTGAAATCAAGCAAGCCAAAGACTCCAGAGATATTTCCAGTGAGGTATGGCCTCTATTTCCTTGTGGTTTAGCTTTTCTTGTAACGAACACAGTAGTGTTTTTAACAGTCGACGAGGGGGGTTAAAAAATCTATGTAAACAATTTTATTTTGTTTTGCACTAACTAAAGACTTTCTCTATTTAAAAACATTAGAATGGGGACACCTGGGTGGCTCAGTCAGTTAAGCATCTCCCTTCAGCTCAGGTCATGATCTCAGGGTCTTGGGATCAAGCCCCATGTCAGGTTTTGTGCTCAATGAGGAGCCTGCTTCTCCCTCTCCCTCTGCCTGCTGCTCCTCCTGCCTGTGTTCATGCTCTCTCTCATTCTCTCTCCCTGTCAGATACATCTTCAAAACAATAAAAACATTAAAACCGAATGAAGCACATTAAGGTTAGCATAGATGAGGTATATGTATAACTTCTTGGTTGTTTCCAAGTAGAAGTGAAAAAAAAAAACATGAAGAATCTATGCAGAATTCTTGGGAAAAATTCAGGAAACAATCTATTTGATTATTGACCAGTGTCATTTTATCCCCCAAATATTTATGACATTCTCCATAAATCTAGATCACAGTTGAAAGTTTCATATCAGACAAGACCGAAATCACATTCTATACATAAGATTTTATACTGGAGGCTTATGTATAATGCTCTCAGCAACCTTTTGAAGTTCATTTAATAGTAATTTAAAAACTTAGTCAAAATAATTATCCTACCAAGCTCCCTACCTCCCACCCTCAGCTCCAAATCTTTAAGCAATCCTGTTCCCTTTATCTGGGCTCTTCTCTATTTTTTATCTTGTGTATCCACCTGTTTCTTCCCTCTTATTTCTCATTTTTGTCTCTAAATACAGTAGCCAGTCTATAGGATCTGCCTTATTCCCAGGTGTCTCTCCCTCCCTTTTGTCCAAACTTTTCTATGTTATCCAAATATAGAAAAGATATTACCTTAGTCTAGTCCTAAGACACTTTTAGGACAAGTCTGAACAAGATGGAAACTCTTGTTCCAGGGCTTTTGTTGTCATCTAATTCAAACCAATCACCTTGCTTTCCATTCCTGTGAAATATGCGCCATTTTTACCTGTCTCCCAAACCACACAAATAACTTTTTCCTACTGAGGTATTGTTAGTCCTCTTGGGGGACCAGATAATTTATTAATGTTCCACCATTCAGGCGGCCTTTGGAGACCCATGATTACACCCACTGTGTCTTATTTTCCACATCTGAAAAATGTAATAATAATAGCATGCACTTCACAGAGATGTTGGGAAGATTAAATGGGATTGTAGTTGCTACTACTCAACTATTTTTTGCTAAAAAACACAGCAGTTTCACACGGATCAGCCTGATACATATGAAGCACTCATAATAGTGTCTGGCATATATAGTCATTGCTCAGTAAATATCAGCTATAATTTTTTGTAATGACTCTTATTCACCATCCTATTGCCCTCCTGATTTATTCCCGTTCTCTATCAAACTACCTAAAATAGCTCTATTTTGCTCAGAGTGAACTGAAATATAAAATGACTGCCAATATTCGGAAAACATTTGTTCAAAAGACCGTACTACATTATTTTCATATATCTGTTTATCTGATTTTTCACCACTTTAGTACAAGTACAAAGAAGGTTAGCATAAGCAACTGGGCCACCACGTGGGTTTCCGCACCCTACAAGATGACCCCAAATTGGTATGGTCTATACACACTGCCAAGATCCAGAGTGACAGAAAATACAAGAAAGCTTATGAGAAGTCTGAAAGAATTCCCAATACACCATTGGACATGATGTCACTTGTTCAGGCTAAGAAGTGCTAGGTCCTGGTTAGTGATATTGATCATTGTAATTATCTGCACCAGCGGACATGTTTGACAGGACAGAATGATGTGATCTGGCAGGCTAAGAAGGCCTACGAACTGCAGAGTGATGTGCATGTATTTGTCACCAGACTCTTGGGGGAGACGTGTGTCTCTGTGAATAGTGTCACGGTGTACTACCTAGGGATATAATTTAAGTGGTGATTTTAATAGAACCTTACATAATCTGTATATTTCATGGTAAAAGAATCATTTGGAACATTGTTTTATGGAGGATTCCTTATGGGGCAATTCTTTTTTCTTAAGACAAAGAAAATCTCTCTTACTCTATGTAATTAGGTAGAAAATTTCAGTCCCAATTGTTTTTTTTCCTTTTGTTTAATAATAATTTTATTTTTTATTGGTGTTCAATTTGTCAACATACAGAGGAACACCCAGTGCTCATCCCGTCAAGTGCCCACCTCAGTGCCCATCAGTCACCCAGTCATACCCACCCCCCGCCATCCTCCTCTTCGACAACCCCTAGTTCACATTTCCCAGAGTGAGGAGTCTTTCATGTTCTGTCTCCCTTTCTGATATTTCCCACTTTTTTTTCTCCTTTCCCCTTTATTCCCTTTCGCTATTTTTCATATTCCCCAAATGAATGAGACCATATAATGTTTCTCCTTCTCCGACTGACTTACTTCACTCAGCATAACACCATCCAGTTCCATCCACGTCGAAGCAAATGTTGGGTACTTCCGTTTCTAATGGCTGAGAAATATTCCATTGTATACATAGACCACATCTTCTTTATCCATTCATCTTTTGATGGACACCGAGGCTCCTTCCACAGTTTGGTATTGTGGACATTGCTGCTATAATCATCGGGGTGCAGGGTTCCCGGAATTTCACTGCATCTGTATCTTTGGGGTAAATCCCCAGCAGTGCAATTGCTGGGTCATAGGGCAGATATGTTTTTAACTCTTTGAGGAACCTCCACCCAGTTTTCCAGAGTGGCTGCACCAGTTCTCATTCGAACCAATAGTGCAGGAGGGTTCCCTTTCTCCATATACTCTCCCACATTCGTGATTTCCTGTCTTGTCAATTTTCCCCTTTCTCACTGATGTGAGGTGGTATCTCATTGTGGTTTTGATTTGTATTTCCCTGATGGCAAGTTATGTGGAGCATTTTCTCATGTACTGGTTGGCCATGTCTGTGTCTTCCTCTGTGAGATTTCTGTTCCTGTGTTTTGCCCATTTCATGATTGGATTGTTTGTTTCTTTGCTGTTGAGTTTAAGAAGTTCTTTATAGATCTTGGAAACTAGCCCTTTATCTGATACGTCATTTGCAAATATCTTCTCCCATTCTGTAGGTTGTCTTTGAGTTTTGTGGACTGTATCCTTTGCTGTGCAAAAGCTTCTTACCTTGATGAAGTCCCAATAGTTCACTTTTGCTTTTGTTTCTCTTGCCTTCGTGGATGTATCTTGCAAGAAGTCGCTGTGGTCGAGTTAAAAAAGGGTGTTGCCCATGTTCTGTAGGATTGTGATGGAATCTTGTCTCACATTTAGATCTTTCATCTGTTTTGAGTTTATCTTTGTGTATGGTGCAAGAGAGTGGTCTAGTTTCATTTTTCTGCATGTGGATGTCCAATTTTCCCAGCACCATTTATTGAAGAGACCATCTTACTTCCAGTGGATAGTCTTTCCTCCTTTGTCGAATATTAGTTGACCATAAAGTTGAGGGTCCACTTCTGGATTCCCTATTCTGTTCCATTGATCTGTGTCTGTTTTTGTGCCAGGACCACACTGTCTTCATGACCACAGCTTTGTAGTACAACCTGAAATCTGGCATTGTGATGCCCCAGCCCTGGCTTTCTTTTTTTTTTTTTTAAATTCCCCTAGGTATTCGGGGTCTCTTCTGATTCCACACAAATCTTAAAATAATTTGTTCCAACTCTCTGAAGAAAGTCCATGGTATTTTGATAGGGATTGCATGAAACGTGGTAATGGCCCTGGGTAACATTGACATTTTCACAATATTAATTCTTCCTATCCATGAGCATGGAATAATTTTCCATCTCCTTTGTCTTTCTCAATTTCCTTCAGGAGTGGTCTGTAGTTTTTAGGGTATAGATCCTTTACCTCTTTGGTTAGGTTTATTCCTAGGTAACTTATGCTTTTGGGAGCAATTGTAAAGGGGATTGACTCCTTAATTTCTCTTTCTTCAGTCTCATTGTTAGTGTCTAGAAATACCACTGATTTCTGGGCATTGATTGTGTATCCTGCCACACTGCCAAATTGCTGTATGAGTTCTAGCAATCTTGGGGTGGAGACTTTTGGGTTTTCTATGTAGAGTATCATGTCATCGGCGAAGAGGGAGAGTTTGACTTCTTCTTTGCCAATTTGAATGCCTTTTCTGTCTTTTTGTTGTCTGATTGCTGAGGCTAGGACTTCCAGTACTATGTTGAATAGCAGTGGTGAGAGTGGACATCCCTGTCTTGTTCCTGATCTTAGGGGAAAGGCTCCCAGTGCTTCCCCATTGATAATGATATGTGCTGTGGGCTTTTCATAGATGGCTTTTAAGATGTCGAGGAAAGTTCCCTCTCTCCCTACACTCTGAAGAGTTTTGATCAGAATGGATGCTGTATTTTGTCAAATGCTTTCTCTACGTTTATTGAAAAGATCATATGGTTCTTGTTTTTTCTCTTGCTGATATGATGAATCACATTGATTGTGTTATGAGCGTCGAACCGGCCTTGCATCCCGGGGATAAACCCCACTTGGTCACGCTGAATAATCTTCTTAATGTACTGTTGGATCCTATTGGCTAGTATCTTGTTGAGAATTTTTTCATCCATGTTCATCAGGGATATTGGTCTACAACTCTCCTGTTTGGTGGGTTCTTTGTCTGGTTTTGGAATTAAGGTGATGCTGGCCTCATAGAACGAACGAGTTTGGAAGTACTCCATCTCTTTCTATCTTTCCAAACAGGTTTAGTAGAATAGGTAAGGTTTCTTCTTTAAACGTTTGATAGAATTCCCCTGGGAAGCCATCTGGCCCTGGACTTTTGTGTCTTGGGAGGTTTTTGATGACTGCTTCAATTTCCTCCCTGGTTATTGGCCTGTTCAGGTTTCCTATTTCTTCCATTTCCAGTTTTGGTAGTTTGTGGCTTTCCAGTAACACGTCCGTTTCTTCTAGATTGCCGAATTTATTGGCGTATGGCGCTCATAATATGTTTTTAAAATTGTTTGTATTTCCTTGGTGTTGGTAGTGATTTCTCTTTTCTCATTCACGATTTTATTAATTTGAGTCCTCTCTCTCTTCTTTTTTATAAGGTTGGCTAATGGTTTATCTATCTTACTAATTCTTTCAAAGAACCAACTCCTGGTTTTGTTGATCTGTTCCACAGGTCTTCTGGTCTCGATTTCCTTGAGTTCTGTTCGTATCTTTGTTAACTCTCGTCTTCTGCTGGGTGTAGGATCTATTTGCTCTTTCTTCTCTAGGTCCTTAGGTGTAAGGTTAACTTTTGTATTTGAGCTCTTTCCAGTTTTGGGGCTACTTGTATTGCGATGTGTCTCGCCCTCAGGATTGCTTTTGCTATATCCCAAAGATTTTGAATGGTTTTATCTTCATTCTCATTAGTTTCCATGAATTCTTTTAATTCTTCCTTAATTTCCTGGTGGATCCTTTCATCTTGTAGCAGGATGGTCCTTAACCTCCACGTGTTTGAAATCCTTCCAAACTTCTTGTTGTGATTTAGTTCTAATTTCAAGGCATTATGGTCTGAGATACGCAGGGGACGATCCCAATCTTTTGGTATCGGTTCAGACCTGATTTGTGACCCAGTATGTGGTCTATTCTGGAGAAAGTTCCATGTGCACTTGAGAAGAATGTGTATTCAGTTGCGTTTGGACATAAAGTTCTGTAGATATCTGTGAAATCCATCTGGTCCAGTGTATCATTTAAAGCTCTCGTTTCTTTGAAGATGTTGTTTTTAGAAGACCTATCGAGTGTACAAAGCACTATACTGAAGTCACCAAGTATAAGTGTATGATTATCTAAGTTTGTCTTAACTTTGGTTATTAATTGATTGATATACTTGGCAGCTCCCACATTCGGGGCATATATGTTGATGATTGTTAAGTCCTCTTCTTGGATAGATCCATTAAGTATGATATAGTGTCCCTCTTCATCTCTCACTACAGTCTTCAGGATAAATTTCAGTTTATCTGACATAAGGATGGCTACCCCTGCTTTCTTTTGAGGACCATTCGAATGGTAAATGGTTCTCCAACCTTTTATTTTCAGGCTGTAGGTGTCCTTCTGTCTAAAATGGGTCTCTTGTAGACAGAAAATAGATGGGTCCTGATTTTTCATCCAGTCTGAAACCCTGTGCCTTTTGATGGGGTCATTAAGCCCATTCACGTTCAGAGTTACTATTGAAAGACACGCGTTTAGTGTCATCATGATACCTATTCCTTCCAACTGTTTTGTTTTTAACCCATTACGGTTGCATGATGAAATATCTAAATTTCAGAAACAAATATAAACGTAAGGAAATGTTGGATTTTAAGTTTATCTGGTACATACATTTATAGATAGAGTGGTGTATACAGGTAGAAGTATATATTTTTCCTCGTTATATATGCCTCTGAAGACCTTATTCTCTCAAGTTCTTACAGATGTGATTCTCAGTAGTGCAAAAAAGGCAGATTTCAAGTGGTGAGCGCAGATGGTCAACCTTGTATAAAAACAAAACAATGTGCCATTGCTGTCATTCCACATGGGTCACTTGTCAGCCCTGCTCCAATTCCTGTAGGATTATGTGAACTTCTCCCAGAGATGTGTGTCAGAGATGTAACACCAAATATTAATATTTACTGTTGATCCTTCCATTCCATGGGACTGGCCACCCAGCTAGTTTAAATAGAGGTAGTGTGTGGCCTGCTGGCATCATGGTGATACAGTGAGCAGACTTGACTCCTTTGAACTCTGTGGTCCTTTCCTTCATACGGAACATGTACAGATCAGACCTGGAACGTTTGAAGGGTATAGGATGGTGGCCAGAGGGTTCTGTGGAAGTGATGAGAGTGAAGAATGCCCATTCAAGAACCTCTTGAATGAGAGGTTGTATAAAGCCGGAGGACTTCAAATTCACCAGCATTGTTGATACCCCTGAAGTCATCCAGGCAAAGATCGGTGCTATACAGATCAGTGAGGTGAGTGGGGTTGATGATGTGTTCGGACGTGTTGAAGAAGTCTCCATAAGAATTGTGTGACATTTAAGTTGCTACTACCAGGATTAGAACCTTGAACATTCATGTATCCAGATACACTTTTGTAGTCAATAAGTTAATGGTATCTACAGTTCAGTTACCTAGATGACACTTTGACATAGATGCGGTCGGCATCTTTATATCCTGCAGACTCGGATACCCATTCTTGAATACATTTTGAGGTCTTGCTTGTAATGCAAGTCTCCCAGGTAATACCATGATCACAGAACTGCCACCTTTTATTGCTTTTCAATCATGAGGGAAATTGAAAAGTCCAGGGATGGCCTCAATATTCGATACCATGATAGTTATTTGGGCTAAGAAAGCCAGGATTTGATTAGTGATGTGGATTATCATAGTTACCTGCAATGTAGGTTTTCCTGCCAGATGATTACATGTGACTTGATGAAAAAGGATCATTTTACTACTGTATTTCGGATTCATTTTCCAGTTATATTCTATCACACATCAATGTATTCTTCTTGTTGGAGTCATTATTGGCACCTTTTAAATAAAAACAGAAATGAAGGGGTGCCTGGGTGTTTCAGTCAGTTGAGCATTCGATTTTTGATCTCAGCTCGGGTCTTGATCTTAAGGTCGTGAGTTCAAGCCCCATGTTGGGCTCCATGCTGGCTGTGGAGAGTACTTAACAACAACAACAACAACCAAAAAAAAAAAAAAAACCCAGAAAATTCACACAATGAAAACAAAATGTGATCTAGATTTATATCATTCATATCTGAGAACATCCAAAGAGAACCGTTAACTGTCCCTATAATTTTATTCGTGCGGTAATTGGCCTATTTACTTATCAGCCATCTCTCGTTTTTCGTTTTTAGCAGCCATTGTGTCGTGATGCCTGGGAGAGAGAGAAGGCGAATGTGAATGTGCCAGCGGACACCCCAGGGATGCTGCAGTCCAAGATCAATGCCGTACAGATCAGTAATGTAAGGAGCTACACGCTCACTTGCGTTACACAATATTTTCTGCCTAACTGAAACTTAAGTTGATATGTTCCAGAGGAAATTTAGCAAAAGGCATTTCCCTACCATTCCTTTGATTTCTAGTATTTAAACTAATGAGAAGTGCCACGTGTGAGCACCCACGTACACGGGCACGCATATGCATATGCACGTTGTGTTTATAAATAGAGATGTGTGTCCTTATCTTTGTTGGAAGGAAACATGCACTGCTTTCACCAAAAACACCACAGAAAAACATACATATATGCAAGTATAGTATTACTTGGTTCTCTTTTCAGTGGCCCATCACTGAGTTTTCCTTTTAAAGCCAAACGCTATCTATTTTTCTCATTTTTTACTTGATTTACTGTCTCCTAATTTCTTTCTTGAAAAGAATGAACTTTACTAAATTTCATTTAAAAAACCTACTAGAACTTAATTTCAGTATGAAACCAGCCTCTTTTATAAGTCTTAACAGGAGACTAATTTTCCATGTGATTTATTAACAGGTTTTCTTACACATCAGTAAGGCTGACTCAGTGGCTCCCTCTTCAGATTAACTGTGGCATTGCAATCTCCATTTGCAGAAACATTGTAACCAAGCTTGAGAAGATGTCAAGATGAAGGGTTATGACCTGCGGGAAGATGCCATCCCAATTCAGCACGCCAGGGCTTCCAGGGAGATCGCCAGTGATGTGAGAGCTCCTTTTTTCCCAGCCTTAACCAATGCTAATAGATGTCATATGGGAGTGAATATTTTTCTGATCTTTAGCTTAATTCCCCATTAATACACTTAAGTAGAAAGGAGATCATCGTGATTAGTGTCTTGCTTTGAAATCGCAAAACCAAGAATAACTTGTACAACAGTTTGGTGCCCCTTCTGCATCGGGCTTGGTTCTGTTGTTCTTATGTTTAAGCGCAGGTTTTTATTTTCTTTTCACTGTCATCTCAAAATCATGTAATTTACAAGCACTTATAAAAATTCAATGAATACAAAAAGTTCTGTTGTTTCTTGAAGTGCAGCATACATAAAGTTTCCCCTGTGAGAATTTTAAACATACAGGATGTTCTTGTCCAGTGGATGGACAAGCCTTTTTTAAAAGTTATATGTTAATATGTGCTAGAAATATATTTTTCCATTTAAATGAGATTATAAATTTTAGAATACAACTATTTCAAAGTTTATACTTTAGTTTATTGACTAGATTTTTTTGTTTATTAAATTTAAAGTGTGAAGTACGGTGCTACTTGATTGTGGCAGAAGGTGAAGGTAGTAGACAGTGACTCAAGGTTGGGAAACACTAGATAAGCCTGTATTGGGGATAATCCAGAAGAACACTTCTTGCCTTAGAAATGCTCATAATGTGTTCATGCATGTAGACATAGAAGACAAACCAATGGGTTAGGAATCCTAAACCTTAGAGTATGGACTTCATGAAAAACAGTGCCCAAAAAAGGCTAATGTAAGGGAGGTGGACATACTTGGAGCAGACTGTTTAGAAAAAGTGAATTGAGAAACATGACTCTTCTTTTTTGTTCACGTATACCAGTATCTATGGAAAACCGCTTACGAGAAACAGAAAGGCCATTATATTGGATGTCGCAATACCAAGGAAGACCCTAAGCTGGCTTGGGCAGCAACTGTGTTAAAAATGCAGAATGGGGGATCCCTGGGTGGCGCAGCGGTTTGGTGCCTGTCTTTGGCCCAGGGCGCGATCCTGGAGACCTGGGATCGAATCCCACATCAGGCTCCCAGTGCATGGAGCCTGCTCCTCCCTCTGCCTGTGTCTCTGCCTCTCTCTCTCTCTGTGTGTGACTATCATAAATAAATAAAAAATTAAAAAAAATGCAGAATGGCAGGCTGTACAAAAAGGCCTACAATAACCACAAGGCCAAGATCTCCATCCCAGTGGACATGGTGTCCATCAAAGCTGCCAAAGAAGGCCAGGCCTTAGCAAGTGATGTGGATTATCGCCAGTATCTGCACCACTGACTGGTCTTGCTTTCCTGACCAGAACAATGTGATCCAAGCCGGGAAAGCCCACTACCTGCAGAGTGATGTAAGTTGTTGCTTGTGCAGAGAGGACCAGCCGAGGTGCCTGAGTCGTGAGCTGTTCTCTGGGGAGAAAGCCTTCCACAGCTTTGCCTGGTCATTCCTCCTAGGCCTTGGGAAAACGCAACTCTCCCTAATAAGCACTTCCCTTTAGCATTTTACCAAGTTTACTGAATGTCTACCTTACAGCTAGGCTTATTTAGAAAGTTTTATTTTTTACTCTTGGTGGTGCTACCAGAATTTTTCGTAGATTCTTGAACGTGTGCTGTGTGTTTCCTAAACATGAAAATTGCCATGGCCTCTCAATTGAAGAATGACAGGGATACTTCCTTAAAATTAATTTCAAAGGTTAGCAGCATGCTCCAAACTCACTAGTTTCCCTTAATGTAGTAGTCTCCACACTGTGGTGTTTCATTAGTTTACCTGAAATATTTTTAGATTTATTCATATTTTTTGCCCATTCTACTGGAAATCACGGGTTCTTTTAATTATTTAAACTTGGTTCCCAGAGCTTCAAGGAATGCTTTCTCCTAATGAATACATTTGTTATAGAAAAGTGTACCCATACCCATCCTTGACATGAGTTGCCAAGTGGTAGATTTAGGCCAGTTTTTAGAGAAATGTAAACTCTGCATTAACCTGAATAACATTAGTATACAAAGGAATGCATATGAATCAAGTTTCTAAAGAATGAGAAAGGGAAACTTCAAAATCTGTATGTAATCCTTTTTGAGAATCCCTTCTTTTGAATTTTGGATATCCATCATACTTTACACGCTAAAATATAAAATGTTCTTCACTAAGATAGAAATTTTACTCCACAATTCACTCCTCATATATCTTTCTAGCTTGTTATTTGTATGCTATTAACTAGTTACTAAAATATCATTTTTTATCATGTCATCGGCATGAAATCATGTCATCAGCAAAGAGGGAGAGTATGACTTCTTCTTTGCCAATTTGAATGCCTTTAATGTCTTTATGGTCAACTAATATTCGACAAAGGAGGAAAGACTATCCATTGGAAGAAAGACAGTCTCTTCAATAAATGGTGCTGGGAAAATTGGACATCCACATGCAGAAGAATGAAACTAGACCACTCTCTTGCACCATACACAAAGATAAACTCAAAACGGATGAAAGATCTAAATGTGAGACAAGATTCCATCACAATCCTAGAGGAGAACAGAAGCAACACCCTTTTTTAACTCGGCTACAGTAACTTCTAGCAAGATACATCCACGAAGGCAAAAGAAACAAAAGCAAAAATGAACTATTGGGACTTCATCAAGATAAGAAGCTTTTGCACAGCAAAGGATACAGTCCACAAAACTCAAAGACGATCTACAGAATGGGAGAAGATATTTGCAAATGACGTATCAGATAAAGGGCTAGTTTCCAAGATCTATAAAGAACTTCTTAAACTCAACAGCAAAGAAACAAACAATCCAATCATGAAATGGGCAAAACACAGGAACAGAAATCTCACAGAGGAAGACACAGACATGGCCAACCAGTACATGAGAAAATGCTCCACATAACTTGCCATCAGGGAAATACAAATAGAAACCATAATGAGATACCACCTCCCACTCGTGAGTAAGGGGAAAATTAACAAGGCAGGAAACAATGAATGTGGGAGATGATATGGAAAAAGGGGAACCCTCCTTCACTGTTGGTGGGAATGTGAACTGGTGCAGCCACTCTGGAAAGTGTGGAGGCTCCTCAAAGAGTGAAAAATAGATCTGCCCTACGACCCAGCAGTTGCACTGCTGGGGATTGACCCCAAAGATACAGGTGCAATGAAATGCCAGGACACCCACACCCTGATGTTTCTAGCATCGATGTCCACAATAGTCAAACTGTGGAAGGAGCCTCAGTGTCCATCGAAAGATGAATGGATAAAGAAGATGTGGTTTATGTATACAATGGAATATTACTTAGGCATTAGAAACGACAAGTACCCACCATTTGCTTCAATTGGATGGCACTGGAGGGTATTATGCTGAGTGAAATAAGTCAATCAGAGAAGGACAAACATTATGTGGTCTCATTCATTTGGGGAATATAAATTATAGTGAAAGGGAATAGAAGGGAAGGGAGAAGAAATGGGTAGGAAATATCAGAATGGGAGACAGAACACGAAGACTACTAACTTTAGGAAATGAACTAGGGGTGGTGGAAGGGGATGAGGGCAGGGGCTGGGGGTAAATGGGTGACGGGCACTGAGGTGGGCACTTGACGGGATGAGCACTGGGTGTTATTCTGTATGTTGGCAAATTGAACACCAATAAAAAATAAATTTATTATTTAAAAAATATTACAGGAAAGTGAAAAAAAGAAACAAATGACCAAGAAAATGTAAATCCTAATTCAAAAGGAAGAGATATCTAGGGAAAATG
Source organism: Canis lupus baileyi (assembly GCF_048164855.1). Classification (NCBI taxonomy): domain Eukaryota; kingdom Metazoa; phylum Chordata; class Mammalia; order Carnivora; family Canidae; genus Canis; species Canis lupus. Next base: position 47,236,062 of record NC_132864.1, on the reverse strand, counting down.
AAAAGCCAACTGTGATCGAAATTGTGGAACCAGGGATTGAATTCTTTGTTTTAAAATTACAGTTTACACCTAATGGCACATTAGTTTCACGAGTAAAGCATAGTGATTCAACCAGAAGAGTAGCTACTATCTGTGACCATACAATCCTATTTCAACTCCGTTGACTATATTCCCCATGCTGTACCTTTCTTCGCAATGACTTATTCATTCCATAACTGGAAGCCTGTATGCCCCACTCCCTTTCACCCACTTTGCCCAACCCGCTACCCCTTCCCTCTTTATAATCGTCAGTGTTTTTCTATATCTATTGATCTGTTTCTTCTTTTTTTTGTTTGCTTGTTTTTATTCATTTGTTTTTGTTGTTTAGATTCCAAATATAAGTGAAATCATGTGGTATTTGTCTTTCTCAGTTTGACTTATTTCACTTAACAGAATATCCTCTAGGTCCATCTGTGTTGTCACAAATGGCAAGATCTCATCCTTTTTTGTATCCTGAGTAATATTTCATGCATGCGTGCGTGTGTGTGTATACATAAACCATATCTTCGTTATCCATCCATCTCTTGATTGCTTCCATACCTTGGCTATTGTCAATAATGCTACAGTAAACATTTAGGTTGCATGTATGATTTTGAATTAGAGTTTTCATTTTCTTTGGGTAAATACCCAGTAGTGGAATTACTGGAGCATACAGTATTTCTATACTCAATTTTTTGAACAACCTTGTTACTGTTTACCACAATAGGATTGGATTCTTAATTATCCCTTTAAAATACACCATGTGCCAGGTATTGTGCTAAGCACTGAAGATCCAATGGTGAAGGAAGAGGAAGAACCAAGACAAAGTTTCAGACTTTAGGGAATTTACATTGCTAGCAAATAAACAGATATTAACTAGAGAATATCAATAAAAAATCTGATGGATGAGAAATAATGATCAATGGTGCTATGAAAAAGTGAGGTGGGGAAAGATTATCTAAGGAAATACTACATTAATAGGGATTGCAAGGGAGGACAGGAGCTGGTTCTGTGAGGAAGACACAGGGATTCCTACAGAATGACCAATATATGCAAAAGGAGAGGGCTGTGTACGAATCACAAACCAAAAAACCAGTGTGGACAGAATCCGTAGGTCAAAGGGAAGCATATAAGATGGTGCTAGATTATCCTCACCTTCTAGTCCATGTAAAGAATTTGATCTTTTTCCTAAGGCCAATGGGAAGCCATGTGATGAGAGGAATGTTGTGGTGTCAGATTTGAATTGTGAATTTTATAAAGATCGTTCTGCCTGCTGTATAGAAAACTTACTGGAAAGCCTGTTATTATTGCTTTAAAAGTCCACCCGAAAAAAATAAAAAAATAAAAAAAAAAAGTCCACCCGAGCTAGTATGAGGTTACTTAAATATTATTGAAAACCTTCCATGCATCCCATAGAGAGAGAGCTCCTTCTGCATCATTCTTCTTTATGAGTGCATAGGTGCCCCGCCACAGAAAAAGCAGACTAGAACGTTGCTGGGCTCTAATGCATCCTGCTCTACACATGATGAATTGTGTTTGTCGGGCCAATGCTCAATTTTAATTAGTTTGTGGGAGGTAAAATATACCATGAAACTGCTTTCTTATCATAATTAAAGAAAAAAAACGCTTCTATCTAACTTTGTTTTCTTTCCCAGGCCATCTATAAGGCTGACTTGCAGGGTCTCCTGAAGAGTTGAGAGTCAAAAATGCTCAGAAGATCCTACTAGACAGTGTCTATCGGACACCTATAGAGAGCCTCAGGTAGACACGTATTGTTGACACACCAAAAGATGTCCTTGCTAAGTTGAATGCTGAGAATATTAGTATTGAAAGTCACTTTTCCCCATCTATGTTAAAATTAAGTCATGCTTGTAAGTGACTGATAATTAACCCAGTAATCTATTTGTAAAATGATACCATTGATGATTTTAGGTTTTAATATGTAATGTTAGTAGGATTGTTTTATTGTTGTTTATAAGTTTTAAACAAAAATATATTAATATTAATTTCATATTAAATTTGAGTAACGTGGAAAACTTTTAGATGTTTTTCCTTAATATGAAAAAATTTAAGATCAGAAAAGTTGAAAGTAGTGCACTGAACTAGAAGAATTACAAATTGCAAAGTAATGTTGTTATTGTGTTTTCTTCCACAGCCAAAGCACAGAGAATTTTGGGACAAGGATAAAACTTCAGTCCACCTCATGCCAGATACTCCAGAAATTAATCTCGCTGGAGCCAATGCTTTTAATATGAGCAATGTAAGTACCACAACAGACTCCCTTTTGTTTAGAAAGTCACCCATTTGGTGTTATGATATCCATGGGGAGCTCTTATAGGCAAGAGAGAAAAGATTGGCTGGTTGGGGATGGGGAAAACTCTTTATCATCAGTCCTCTGACCAGGGGTGAGGAAAGGAGCAGATCCCAGGCTCTGAGTCACCCAGCAAGGTCAGCGACCGACCCGGTGAACTAATGTCAACGTGACAAAATGGAGAAGAGAATAAGTTACAGGAAAGCTGAAAGAGGAATGAATGAAGAGACACGTGAACAAGGAAGGGGCATTAATGACAGACGAACACAAAATAATTATGGGAATTCTTTGCAAAACTCTATACAAATTAACTTTAAAGCCTGGATCTGTAGGGGATTTTCTTTTTTTTTTAATTTATTTTTTATTGGTGTTCAATTTACTAACATACAGAATAACCCCCAGTGCCCGTCACCCATTCACTCCCACCCCCCGCCCTCCTCCCCTTCTACCACCCCTAGCTCGTTTCCCAGAGTTAGCAGTCTTTACGTTCTGTCTCCCTTTCTGATATTTCCCACACATTTCTTCTCCCTTCCCTTATATTCCCTTTCACTATTATTTATATTCCCCAAATGAATGAGAACATATAATGTTTGTCCTTCTCCGACTGACTTACTTCACTCAGCATAATACCCTCCAGTTCCATCCACGTTGAAGCAAATGGTGGGTATTTGTCATTTCTAATAGCTGAGTAATATTCCATTGTATACATAAACCACATCTTCTTTATCCATTCATCTTTCGTTGGACACCGAGGCTCCTTCCACAGTTTGGCTATCGTGGCCATTGCTGCTATAAACATCGGGGTGCAGGTGTCCCGGCGTTTCATTGCATTTGTATCTTTGGGATAAATCCCCAACAGTGCAATTGCTGGGTCGTAGGGCAGGTCTATTTTTAACTGTTTGAGGAACCTCCACACAGCTTTCCAGAGTGGCTGCACCAGTTCACATTCCCACCAACAGTGTATGAGGGTTCCCTTTTCTCCGCATCCTCTCCAACATTTGTTGTTTCCTGCCTTGTTAATTTGCCCCATTCTCACTGGTGTGAGGTGGTATCTCATTGTGGTTTTGATTTGTATTTCCCTGATGGCAAGTGATGCAGAGCATTTTCTCATATGCATGTTGGCCATGTCTATGTCTTCCTCTGTGAGATTTCTCTTCATGTCTTTTGCCCATTTCATGATTGGATTGTTTGTTTCTGTGCTGTTGAGTTTAATAAGTTCTTTATAGATCTTGGAAACTAGCCCTTTATCTGATATGTCATTTGCAAATATTTTCTCCCATTCTGTAGGTTGTCTTTTAGTTTTGCTGACTGTATCCTTTGCTGTGCAAAAGCTTCTTATCTTGATGAAGTCCCAATAGTTCATTTTTGCTTTTGTTTCTTTTGCCTTCGTGGATGTATCTTGCAAGAAGTTACTATGGCCGAGTTCAAAAAGGGTGTTGCCTGTGTTCTTCTCTAGGATTTTGATGGAATCTTGTCTCACATTTAGATCTTTCATCCATTTTGAGTTTATCTTTGTGTATGGTGAAAGAGAGTGGTCTAGTTTCATTCTTCTGCATGTGGATGTCCAATTTTCCCAGCACCATTTATTGAAGAGACTGTCTTTCTTCCAATGGATAGTCGTTCCTCCTGTATCGAATATTAGTTGCCCATAAAGTTCAGGGTCCACTTCTGGATTCTCTATTCTGTTCCACTGATCTATGTGTCTGTTTTTGTGCCAGTACCACACTGTCTTGATGACCACAGCTTTGTAGTACAACCTGAAATCCGGCATTGTGATGCCCCCAGATATGGTTTTCTTTTTGAAAATTCCCCTGGCTATTCGGGGTCTTTTCTGATTCCACACAAATCTTAAAATAATTTGTTCTAACTCTCTGAAGAAAGTCCATGGTATTTTGATAGGGATTGCATTAAACGTGTATATTGCCCTGGGTAACATTGACATTTTCACAATATTAATTCTGCCAATCCATGAGCATGGAATGTTTTTCCATCTCTTTGTGTCTTCCTCAATTTCTTTCAGAAGTGTTCTATAGTTTTGAGGGTATAGATCCTTTACATCTTTGGTTAGGTTTATTCCTAGGTATCTTATGCTTTTGGGTGCAATTGTAAATGGGATTGACTCCTTAATTTCTCTTTCTTCAGTCTCATTGTTAGTGTATAGAAATGCCACTGATTTCTGGGCATTGATTTTGTATCCTGCCACGCTACCGAATTGCTGTATGAGTTCTAGCAATCTTGGGGTGGAGACTTTTGGGTTTTCTATGTAGAGTATCATGTCATCGGCGAAGAGGGAGAGTTTGACTTCTTCTTTGCCAATTTGAATGCCTTTAATGTCTTTTTGTTGTCTGATTGCTGAGGCTAGGACTTCCAGTACTATGTTGAACAGCAGTGGTGAGAGTGGACATCCCTGTCTTGTTCCTGATCTGAGGGGAAAGGCTCCCAGTGCTTCCCCATTGAGAATGATATTTGCTGTGGGCTTTTCTTAGATGGCTTTTAAGATGTCAAGGAATGTTCCCTCTATCCCTACACTCTGAAGAGTTTTGATCAGGAATGGATGCTGTATTTTGTCAAATGCTTTCTCTGCATCCAATGAGAGGATCATATGGTTCTTGGTTTTTCTCTTGCTGATATGATGAATCACATTGATTGTTTTACGGGTGTTGAACCAGCCTTGTGTCCCAGGGAAAAATCCTACTTGGTCATGGTGAATAATTTTCTTAATGTACTGTTGGATCCTATTGGCCAGTATCTTGTTGAGAATTTTTGCATCCATGTTCATCAGGGATATTGGTCTGTAATTCTCCTTTTTGGTGGGGTCTTTGTCTGGTTTTGGAATTAAGGTGATGCTGGCCTCATAGAACGAATTTGGAAGTACTCCATCTCTTTCTATCTTTCCAAACAGCTTTAGGAGAATAGGTATGGTTTCTTCTTTAAACGTTTGATAAAATTCCCCTGGGAAGCCATCTGGCCCTGGACTCTTGTGTCTTGGGAGGTTTCTGATGACTGCTTCAATTTCCTCCCTGGTTATTGGCCTGTTCAGGTTTTCTATTTCTTCCTGTTCCAGTTTTGGTAGTTTGTGGCTTTCCAGGAATGCGTCCATTTCTTCTAGATTGCCTAATTTATTGGCATATAGCTGTTCATAATATGTTTTTAAAATCGTTTGTATTTCCTTGGTGTTGGTAGTGATCTCTCCTTTCTCATTCATGATTTTATTAATTTGAGTCTTCTCTCTCTTCTTTTTAATAAGGCTGGCTAATGGTTTATCTATCTTGTTAATTCTTTCAAAGAACCTGGTGGTTGTCCAAGTGGGAGAAATATCTCAGCAAGAATCTGGGAGGCTGGCCGGGCTTCTGCTGGTACCAGAAGATGTTGTAAATGCTGACATCGTGGTCCCTGCTCAAGGTGCAAGGCAGGTGGATTGTGGTTCCGAGGGATGAGGACATGGATGGTGGCTGGTTCAGCACCGGCTAGGAGCCACCACCTGGGGACACAGAAACATATGGGCATGGTGGGGGGCATGCAGAGGAAGGCCGGGGATGGGGCCGGGGTAGTGAACTCCGGGGTGTTCTCACCTATGCAGTGTGCCAGAAGTGCCAGCAGGACAGGGATCCAGGACATGGTGTGGACGTGCTGGGCTGTTAGCTTTGCGCTGGTTCTGGGGCCTTCTCGGGGCTGGGCCAGCACCTTCCTGTGCCCTCCCAGGGGCGGGGCCGTTGCATGCCTGCTTCCTGGCTGCCACCATCCTGAACTTTCTTGAGTTGGCGGTTGGGGAACGGTCCCATGGCAGCCTCTGTGGCTCTTGCCTTGGCCCCAGGGAAGTGTCTGGGGAGGATGCACCTGCTGCGAGCTCACGGGCCAGTGCCCAGGAGGCCGGCCTGCAAGGTGGGGTCCCTGAGGTAGGGGAACCTCAACGTCCTCCTAAGGGAGCCGAACTGCACCGTAACATGGTTCTTGTCCAGATTTACATGTCTGGTGAACCAGTAGAGACAATATATCCTCAGGGTGGTGAAAACCCCTGCTTTGTGCAGAGAAAATGCTGGGGCCCTGGGGTAAGGAGGATACTCTGTCCCCTTCCATGCTCCTGCCACTCCCTCCCACCAAACCCAGTCCTCTTCCCTCCTAGACTGGAGCAGCAGTGACTCACAGCTTCTGAGAAAGAAACACCAATAGGGACTTGGGGACCCCCCCATGTGGGGCCCAGGACAGGTGGGGGAAGAGGTAGAGAAGCCTTTGCCCCCATCAGGTCCCCCCCGGGGCTTGGCCTCAGCCTTCCTAATCTCTCTCCTCTTCACAATAGTCTCCCCAGGGAAAGCAATAATCCCCGGGGTCCTGCGCCCTCTCCTTGGCCAGTCCCTGCACCTGCAGAAGTTCTGTGTGTCCCATCCCTGCCTCACCTGAGTTTGACCCCATCACCAAGCACTTCTAGAAGGCCTGAGGCCTGCTCTCTGCGTCCATGCTGCCCACAAAACTATGCAGGTTGTGCAGCTGGAGGCTGTCCGGATGCTCAGATAGAGACTTACGTCCCTATTAATCAAGGTTCTTCAGAGAAACAGAACCAATGGGACATATACAAAGGAAGAGATCTATTATGAGAAATCACCTCAATCAGGTATGGAGATTGAGAAGTCCCAGGATGTGTGTCTTCGAGCCGTAGACCGTGTGTGTGTGTGTTTGTGTGTGTGTATAACACAGTGGGGTAATTCAGTCTGAGTCCAAAGGCTCAGGGGAGTTCAAAGAACCAGGAGAGCCCATAGTGTAAAACCCAGTCCAAGGACAGGAGAAGGCAAATGTCCTTGCTCAGGAGACAGGCAGGAAGCAGAAAGGGACAAAGTCCCCTTCCTCCCCGTGTCTGTTCTATTCAGGCCCTCCTGGACAGGAAGATGCCCACCCACCTTGGCGAGGGCCACGGCCTTTAATGAGTGCACTGGTTCAAATGCTAATTTAACTTAGAGACACCTTCACAGACACACCTAGAAGTTACATTGAATCTGAGCATCCTTTGGAGGAGTCAAACTGACACATGAAATCAACTATCACACAGTCTTACTCTGTGCACATTCATCAGTGAATCTAGCAGAGGCACTACGTACAAAATGTTTTTATTCTAGGAAGATACATGAACGGGATCTTGGGAATGGGATCAGGGTCTTGGAATGAAAAATATACAAGGATATCCTTATGAAGACTATTAAATTAAAAAGAATGTTCCAGAAGGAGAAAACTATATGGGTCAGACAGAAAATGAAGGGTGTGTGCAGAACCCTCCAGCAAGATTCTTAGGAGGACAAAAGGTAGTACATAAAGCCCTTGTCAGGGTGCCTGGCACAGGAGAGACTTCCATTAAGAAGTAGTTACTTCATCAGCTACCTGATGCCATTAGGAGAGAAGGTTGAGAACCTGCTCTCTCCACAAAACACGGTTCAGAGCATGCCTCTGCAGACCTCTGGGGACCCTTTTGGTGCACCAAAACCCAAGGTAAAGGGTGGGGGGGGGTCGTCAAGCTGATCACTGGGGCAGGGCTGCCTTGCAGCCCCTAATCCTTACACCAAGTGCTGGGACTTCTGTGTGCAAGGATCCCTCCCTCGGGTTCAGAAGCTCTTTCTGCCCAATTCCCAGAGGGACCCTCCCAGGGTCTAGCTGCCTCTGGGGTCCTCCAGGGTCACCCCCTCCTCCGTCTCCTCATCACACCAGGCTGGCTACGAGCCGGTCCCAGAGTCTGGGCGCCCAGTCCACGGCCCGATCTCAGTCCTCAAGGTTTCCAGGCCCATGCTGGTGCTCCTCCCTCCTGCCCAGCACGCTGGCCACCCGCAACACGGGGGTCAGCAGACAAGTGATCCCAGGCCCTGCCCACAGTCCTGCCCAGGTGACCAGTGTGATGCCATCAGGCCCCATCCGGCCGCCCGAGAGGACTTCAGGGAGCAGGCCCTGGTCCACTTCCCACGCTCCGGGTCCGGCTACCTAAGAAGCACACGTTTAATGCAATCCCATTCAAAATACCATGGACTTTCTTCACAGAGTTGGAACAAATTATTTTAAGATTTGTGTGGAATCAGAAAAGACTCTGAATAGCCAGGGGAATATTAAAAAAGAAAACAAGAGCTGGGGGCAACACAATGCCAGATTTCAGGTTGTACTACAAACCTGTGGTCATCAAGACAGTGTGGTCCTGGCACAAAAACAGATACAAAGATCAATGGACCAGAATAGAGAACCCAGAAGTGGACCCTGCACTTAATGGTCAACTAATATTCGACAAAGGAGGAAAGACTATCCACTGGAAAAAAGACAGTCTCTTCAATAAATGGTGCTGGGAAAATTGGACATCCACATGCAGAAGAATGAAACTAGACCACTCCCTTGCACCATACACAAAGATAAACTCAAAATGGATGAAAGATCTAAATGTGAGATAAGATTCCACCAAAATCCTAGAGGAGAACACAGGCAACACCCTTTTTGAACTCGGCCATAGTAACTTCTTGCAAGATACGTCCACGAAGGCAAAAGAAACAAAAGCAAAAATGAACTATCGGGACTTCATCAAGATAAGAAGCTTCTGCAGGCAAAAGAAACAACAGAACTAAAAGACAACCTGCGGAGTGGGAGAAGATATTTGCAAATGACATATCAGATAAAGGGCTAGTTTCCAAGATCTATAAAGAACTTATTAAACTCAACACCAAAGAAACAAACAATCCAATCATGAAATGGGCAAAAGACATGAAGAGAAATCTCACAGAGGAAGACATAGACATGGCCAACAGGCATATGAGAAAATGCTCTGCATCACTTGCCATCAGGGAAATACAAATCAAAACCACAATGAGATACCACCTCACACCAGTGAGAATGGGGAAAATTAACAAGGCAGGAAACAACAAATGTTGGAGAGGATGCGGAGAAAAGGGAACCCTCATACACTGTTGGTGGGAATGTGAACTGGTGCAGCCACTCTGGAAAACTGTGTGGAGGTTCCTCAAACAGTTAAAAATAGACCTGCCCTACGACCCAGCAATTGCACTGCTGGGGATTTACCCCAAAGATACAGATGCAGTGAAACGCCGGGACACCTGCACCCCGATGTTTATAGCAGCAATGGCCACGATAGCCAAACTGTGGAAGGAGCCTCGGTGTCCATCGAAAGATGAATGGATAAAGAAGATGTGGTTTATGTATACAATGGAATATTACTCAGCTATTAGAAATGACAAATACCCACCATTTGCTTCAACGTGGATGGAACTGGAGGGTATTATGCTGAGTGAATGAAGTAAGTCAGTCGGAGAAGGACAAACATTATATGTTCTCATTCATTTGGGGAATATAAATAATAGTGAAAGGGAATATAAGGGAAGGGGGAAGAAATGTGTGGGAAATATCAGAAAGGGAGACAGAACGTAAAGACTGCTAACTCTGGGAAACGAACTAGGGGTGTTGGAAGGGGAGGAGGGCGGGGGGTGGGAGTGAATGGGTGACGGGCACTGGGGGTTATTCTGTATGTTAGTAAATTGAACACCAATAAAAAAAAAAAGGGCTAGTATCCTATATCTATAAGGAACTTTTTTTTTTTTTTGGTTTATAAGGAACTTATTAAACTCAACAGCGGGCAACCCTGGAGGCTTAGCGGTTTAGCACCACTTGCAGCCCAGGGTGTGATCCTAGAGACCCAGGATCGAGACCCATGTCAGGCTCCCTGCATGGAGTCTGCTTCTCTCCCTCTCCCTCTGCCTGTGTCTCTGCCTCTCTCTTCCTCTCTCTGTGTCTCTATGAATAAATAAATAAAATCTTTAAAAAAAATAAATTCAACAACAAAGAAACAATGTGATCATGAAATGGGCAAAAGACATGAAGAGAAATCTCACCGAGGAAGACATAGACATGGCCAACACGCACATGAGAAAATGCTCCGCATCACTTGCCATCAGGGAAATACAAATCAAAACCACAATGAGATACCACCTCACACCAGTGAGAATGGGGAAAATTAACAAGGCAGGAAACAACAAATGTTGGAGGGGATGTGGAGAAAAGGGAACCCTCATACACTGTTGGTGGGAATGTGAACTGGTGCAGCCACTCTGGAAAACTGTGTGGAGGTTCCTCAAACAGTTAAAAATAGACCTGCCCTACGACCCAGCAATTGCACTGCTGGGGATTTACCCCAATGATACAGAGGCAGGGAAACGCCGGGACACCTGCACCCCGATGTTTATAGCAGCAATGGCCACGATAGCCAAACTGTGGAAGGAGCCTCCGGTCAAGAAGCTGTGGTCTACGTATACAATGGAATATTCCTCATCCATTAGAAACGACAAATACCCACCGTTTGCTTCAAGGTGGATGGACCTGGAGGGTATTATGCTGAGTGAAGTAAGACAATCGGAGGAGGACAGACAGTGTATGTTCTCATTCATTTGGGGAATATAAATAATAGTGAAAGGGAATATGAGGGAAGGGAGAAGAAACGTGTGGGAAACGTCAGAAAGGGAGACAGAACATGAAGACTCCTAACTCCGGGAAACGAGCTAGGGGAGGTGGAAGGGGAGGAGGGCGGGGGTGGGGGTGACTGGGCGACGGGCCCTGAGGGGGCACTTGACGGGATGAGCACTGGGCGTTACGCTCTATGATGGCTAATTGGCCACCAAACAACCCACAAGCGCAGGCCCTCCCCGCAGGTGACCCACGGAAGGGGCGGGTCTGTGCCCGCTGCCGACCGCGTGACCCGGGGAGGGGCGCAGGCTCTTCCCTCCCACACCCCACGTGACTCAGGGAGAAGCCGCCCCTCCCGGCGCCGCCGTGGGAGCCAGAGGAAGCTTCGCGGCGCCGCGGTCAGGCTCTGAGCCTTCCGTTCCGGGCTCTTGGGACGACTCGGGTCCCCACGTCGCCATTGTCAGCGGCGGGGGGCTCCGGGGTCACCGGGCCTCGCCACGTGGAGCAGGAGCCCCGAGCCCACCTGCGAGGCCGCGGGACGGCGGGGTGTGCCGCAGCCTGGCCCAGGCTCCCCGCGCCCCCGGGTGTGACGGGACGGCGGACGGTCGGCCCCGGGGGTGCGGGCGGCGGCACCACGGGCCGGGCCGGCGGAGCCGTTCTCTCGGGCTCGAGCCGCCTGCGCCACCTGCGCGGCCTGGTCGCCTTGACCCGAGGCCCGAGGGCACGTGCTAGGCCCGGTCGCAGCCGCCCCCGCCCCGCCCCCCCCGCGGGGCCTCGCCTCGGGCTGCGGATGCGCAGGCCCCACGGTCAGGGTCAGGGCGTCAGCGGCGCTGAATCGCTGACTCGGGAGGGCGGCCCGCGGACGGAGGGCACGAGCCCGCGCACACCACGCGCTCTGGGGAGCGTCCTGACGAGTAAGTGGTTAGCGAGGGGGACCCCGGCGTTGGACGGCTGTGCTGGGCCGGGCGCACGGAGGCAGGGAGCCGACTGGCGATCGAGAGCCCGCCTCGGGAGCTGCTGGGGAGCGGCCAGGACGCCTTCCTCTCGGCTGGTGGGCGTGGGGGATGCGGGCCGAGCAGCTAAGGGTCCGCCTGGGACCTACTGACCAGGGAAGCGGAGTTCCCGAGAAGCCTCAACTCCCAGCCACGGCGGGTTTGCTGTGCTAAAGTCCTCCCGTTCGGGAAAGACTGGCCCCTGGGCGTGTCGATGGAGTTACCTGCATTGAGGCCCCTGTGATCTGAAATCGTCCTGAACCCTCTGAGCCCATGGGACTGAGTGGGCCAAGCCACTCTAGTTTCTTTTAAATTTTATTTATTTATGACAGAGAGAGGGGCACAGTCAGAGGCAGAGGCGGGCCCCTTGCAGGGAGCCTGACGTGGGACTCGATCCCGGGTCTCCAGGATCAGGCCCTGGGCTGATGGCGCGCTAAACCACTGAGCCACCCGGGCTGCCCTCCCACTCTCTTAAAAACTAAAATCTTGGGACGCCTGGGTGGCTCAGTAGTTGGGCATCTATCTGCCTTCTGTTCAAGGCTTGATCCTGGGGTCCTGGGATCAAGTCCTGCATAGCGCTCCTGGCACGGAGCCTGCTTCTCCCTCTGCCTAGGTCTCTGCCTCTTTCTCTGTCTCTCTCAAGAATAAATAAAATCTTAAAAACAAAACGAGCAAAGCTAAAATCTTTAGGGCACTTGGGTTGCTCTGTTGGTTAAGCATTGCACTCGATCTTGGCTTAGTTCTTGACTTTGGGGGGTGAGTTCTGTCCCCATACTGGGCATGAGGCCTACCTAAAAAGAAAACAACCAAAACACAAAACCAAAAAAAAAAAAAAAAAAAAAAAAACCATCCCCCTAAGAAACAAAAACCCCATCAAAGTCTTTTATTTGAATACTTGCAGAGCTATCCTTCACTGAGACAGGATTTGCTCTTCTTGCCCTCTTCTCCAGTTTCTCCCCTTGTGTGTAACTGGGGCTATGTTCCAGCATAACAGAGCAGGAGATGCGCTCAGGCTGAGAAGGCAGATGAAGGTACTACACCCTAAGGAGGCTGAACGACCTAACCAGCAAGTACCAGCTTGGGGACTGTGTTTGGGACTGGAGTATAGGTGCTTGATAAAGGAGAGGGGGATTCAGATTGGGTAGGGTGAATTTACTGCTTTGGAAGTATTCTTCTGAGATACAAGGTTTGACATTCTGTCAGGGACCGCAGGAGTTTGTGTGAACTTGCTACAAGGATGGCTTCTAGAAGCATGAAAGGAAGCTACGGCCGTGCTCAGTGAGGTTGAAATTGCTGGACCCCTGACAGATGGCAGCTGAAGGCTAAACCGCTCAGGGATTGTGAAGCTGGGATACATATGATGACTTTCTAAGGTAAGAAAACCCAAGCAAATGGATATATTCCACAGGAAGCACCGACAAACACATCATTTACCAAGGCTCTAGGAATATGCTGATGAGAGGGACAGCAGCGTCGTTAAACAGTTCAGTGGTGGGGTACGTGCATAGGCCAGTGCTGACAAACAGTAAGAGTGGCTGTCATAGAAACGGATGACAGGACCCTGCAGCACTTGAGGTCAGGCGGTGGCATTGAACCATCAGAGGCCAGGTTTACACCATTTACTGTGAGCCATGAGGTTGGAGTGGCAGCCAAGGCACCAACCCACAAAGGGTTCCAGAAATGGTTTGAAGAGCCCAGTGTTTTTCGTACAAAATGGAAGGTCAGCCACCAGGAGTAGTACTCTTATTATCAAAAGAAATCAAGGCTGGATGATGGGAGGCTGAAGACGGCTCAATACAAAGGCATGATCCCTTGCCAAGTTCTAGTCAGTGTTCAGGCCTGGGACTGTCTAGTCTTTGAAGAGGAGGCCAGGTCCCCAGAACAAAGGACCATGTATGTATGGCAAGGGGATAAATATTCTTCCAGGAATTTTCGTACAGTTATTCAGCATATCTTTTACCTGTAGCTGTGCAATAAGTTACCCCAAAACTTAGTAGCATAATTGACTATTTTTGTTATCTCACGTGGTTTCTGTGGGTCAAAAATCTAGTTAAAGCTTAGCCAGATAGTGCTGGCTCATGGTGTCTCTGAGAATGCACACAAGATGTGGGTTGGGGCTGTAGTCATTTGAAGGTTGAGCTGAGCCTGGGATGTCCACTTCCAAGGCAGCTTACTCACATGCACAAGCAGGGGGAGCAGCAGGCTCCCTGCTGAACAGAGAGCCTGATGTGGGGCTTGACCCCAAGACCCTGGGATCATGACTTGGGCCACCCCGGTGTCCGGCCAGTAAGTTTTTGACAAGAGGCCTCAATTCCTTGCCTCATGGATGTTTCCATAAGGCTACTTGGGTGTTTCCATGACGTGAAAGCAAGTGATCCAGGGGAAGCAAAGCGGAAGTCACAATGCCTTTTATGACCTAACGTTGGAAGTCACACATTGTAATTGTCACAGATTGTCACAGGTCTGCCTTACTCAGTGAGGCAGGGGACTTCACAAGGGAATGACTGAATACCAGGAGGCTAGAATCATTGTGGCCATTTGGGAGGCTGCCTACCACATTTGGGTAAATGTAAATAAACAAGGGGGATTGGACTCTAGGAGTAATTTGAGGAGTGGACTGGGGAAGGGGGAATATACCAAGAATTTTAATATTGTTGGATGTAGGGTCAGAGTTAACATTAGTTTCTGGATGTACAAAACATAATCGTGGCTCACTGTTAGGATGGGGCCTATGGGGAGCCAAATAAATAGAATCCCAGGTCAGGATCCAGCTCACAATGGTAACCGTGTGACATTACTCAGTTTGCAGATGTGTAATGGAATAGAATGTTTGAAAATCCATGCAGAACACACATTGCGTCTTTCATTTGTAGGATCAGAACTATCCTGATTGTGGAGGCCAAGTGGAGGCCTCTGTACCTGTTTCCATCCCTGGTCAAAATAGTAAGTATAAAACAATATCACAATCCAGGAGGAATGACGGATATTTTTATTACTCTTTTGTTGTTTTGTTTTGTTTGGTGTTTTTTTTATTCCTTTGTTTTTAAAAAAGATTTTATTTATTCACATGAGACAGAGAGAGAGAGGTAGAGACATAGGCAGAGGGAGGAGAAGCAGGCTCCATGCAGGGAGTCCAATGTGGGACTGGATCCTGGGACCCCAGGATCACTCCCTGACCCTAAGACAAATGCTCAACTACTGAGCCACCCAGGCATCCCTAATTTTATTCCTCTTAAGGATATAAAGGATTCAAGTGATGGTCCTTGTCATATTTCCATTTAATTCACCTGTCTACCCCTGCAGAAACCAGATTCATCCTGGAGGTTGGCCGAAATTTCCATAAATTCACCCAGATAGTAGCCCCAACTGAGGCTGCTATGCCAGATGTAGTCTCTTCGCTCAAGCCAGATTCATGACTTCTCAGGTACATGGTATACAAACATTAGTTGGCAAATGTGTTTCTTTCTATCCCTATCAGATACCGTTTGGATTCACATGGAGCAGACAACAGTATGCATTTCCCATTGCTCCAGGGTTGTACCTTTCCAGTCTGTCATAGTTCACGTACCACCTGGGTATCTGAAGAACATTGTGCCGATTTGCTCCTCTGATAGCTTGTCAATGGAGTTAGATTACAGGAAATGTCTGGCACATTGGAAGCCTTGGTAAGAAACGTGCATTCCATTGTTGGAGAAGATGCCTGTGAAGATTCAATTATCTGCCACATGAGAACAATTTTGAGTGCCCCAACAGTTGGGGACATGCTGGGTCCTATCATCCAAAGTAAAACATGAGTTATACCACTTGAATCTCCTGCAGAGAAGGAAGCACAATGCCTGAGAGGACTTTTCAGGTTTTGGAGACAACATATTCCACATCTCAGAACACTCTCTGCCTTGTATACCAGGTGACACAAAAGACTGCCACTTAAAAAAAAAAAAAGGTTTTATTTGTTAAAGAAGGAGAGCACAGGGCAGGAGCAGAGAGAGAGGGAGAAGCAGGTTCCCTGCTGAGCACGGATCCCAACACAGGGCACGATCCCAGGACATTGAGATCACAACCTGAGCCAAAGTTCCCAACGCAGGGCTCCATTCTAGGACGTTGAGATCACGACCTGACCAAAGTCAGACTCTTAACTGACTGAACCCAAAAAGACTTCGACTTTTGAGTGTATCCCAGAATAGGAAAGTTCTCTGCAGAGCAGCAGAGTCTAAGCTGCAGTTGAAAGCAGCCTTGTTACTTGGGCATAAGACTGAGCAGATCTCAGAAGATTGGGTGTATCATGGGTAGGGAACGATACCTTCCAGGAGTCTGGAGCAAACCCATGCTGTCCACAGAGGTGGCTCGGATATGTTTCATAAAGCCGTTCCTGTAATGCTTCTGGGCCCTGGTGGAAGACCGTTGGACATGACATGACCGCATGCCCAGAACTGCATCTTGTGAGGTAAGTTCTGTCAAACCCACCAAGTGATAACGTTGGTTAGGTTCCACAACTATCCACTGGTGAGCGGAGGAGTCCCACAGAGTTAGAAGCCACGGCTGCCACCTGAAGACTTTATCCTCTTTGTGTCTAGCACCGAGTTGGCAAGCAAAGGAGCCCCCATTCTTGGTTGGAGTGAATGACCCAGGTTAGGAAAGGATAGGGCTGCTTTTAAACCGGGACATAGAAGGACGCCTGGGTGGCTCAGCAGTTAAGCATCTGCCTTCAGCTCATGGCGTGATCCTGCACTTCTTGGATCAAGTCCCACATCGGGCTCCCCGAGGGAAATCTCCCTCTGCCTCTGTCTCTGCCTCTCTTTCTGTGTCTCTCATGAATAAATAAATAAAATCGGAAAAAAATTAAAACCAGGGCATAAAGAGCAATAAGTTTGACTCCCAGGAGATTCATCCAGGACCCTCTTGGTATTCCCTTGCCCCGTTGTGACAGTAAAAAGACAAGTGCCACAACCCTTGCCAAAAGAGGCCTGGTGAGCTGGGGCTCAGAAATTTTAGAGATGAAGGTGTGAGGAAGGCCACCTGGCAACTTAGCGAGGAGGACAGCAGAGTTTGTAGGGACCTTGAGGGGAATCTGCAACAAATAATGCAGGGAGGACAAGATGAGTATCCATCATAGCCCAAGACCAGCTGCAGTGGCCAAGGCCATCATTTACTCACTGGTCTTCCTCTTCTGAGTCTTCCCCAGGATTAGAGGCCACTGGAATCTCAGGGGAGACCCTTCCCACATAGGTGAAGTGCATTCAGGCGGTGCACGTGGTCAGTTGGCCAGCAATAGATCCTGGATTTTGTGGAGGAGAAGAGGAGTGACCCATTGTTGGCTGCACTCAGAAGCCAGAGGCCTCATCTCCTCCTACCTGCTGGGCAGAGGCCCAAGGCCTTGGGCTGAGAATCTCCACAAAGGGATAAAGCAGAAGTCAGTGTGACAAGTAGACTGTGCTTAAACAGCCACCTCAACTACAGAGGGAGGTTGATGAGGATCGTTCAGGTGCAGATGCGCAGCGGGGAGATGCTTAGTGGCTTCAGGTGGGAGCAGCTGTAGTGGGAATGGCTCCTCCTCAGAAAGGCATTTGGGAGGAAGGCTGACAGGCTGAGGGGGAGGGCAATGGAGGTCGCCTCAGAGTGTGGGAGTTCTCACTGCTGACCTTTGGAGAACCTCTTTTCTGTGTCCTCTGCAGCCATCAGTAGGATATACATCCCTCATGAGGAGTCAAGTAGTTGGACTGACTTTTTTGCTGAGTGAGAGGGGCATGAGGGAGGGGCAAGGGCAGAGACACCCCTCTGGGTTCCAGGCATGTGGCTCTTCTTGGGCTGTTCCTTCAGAGAAATGGGACATTTCAGAAGCACAGGGGAGGGTTCACACACAGCCACTTCTGCAGCAAGGGCCCTCCTGCTTCCGAGGAGCTCTGCCATCAGAACAGTTGGTGGTTGTGACAGGGGCCTGGTGTGCCCTCCTGTCCTGCCTGCTCCATAAGCTGCCTCCCGGGCCTCAGCTCTGAGCAGGTGCCCCTTCCTGCTCATACATAAGTGGAGCATGCTCAGTTGGGTCATAGTCCAGTGTTTTGGTGGTTCTAAATGCTCATGTACCAAACCTGCCCCAGCGCATTCCCCTTGTGCCCCACAGAAGAGCAGCCTGCCATGGGATGTGAGGGCTGAGCACTGCTCCAGGGAGCAGCAGAGCAGTCGGGGTGGGAAGTAGAGGAAGGTCGGGCCCGGGTGTGGATTGCTGGCCGTGCTGGTGGTGGAGGTAAACGCATGTGGTTGTAGAGCCTCCTCGAGTACCACAGTGCTGGCGGGTGGCTCTGGCCCTCGCCTGGGGCCCTGCCTGCGGCTGTTGCTCCTGAGGCCTCGTGGGTTCTGCAATTGATTTCTGATTTCACACCTGTATAGGCTTAGGTGTTGGCTTCTGTAGTCTGCACACTAGTTTCCCAATCCACCTTTTTCAGATTCTAAAAGTTGGCTTTTCTTGAAGAGTGGGGCTAATTCATTCTCCTTGACTTTCTGGTCTTAGCTATTCCTTTACTTCATTTAGGGTTTCAGGAGGCAGCTGAGAGCACTCAGGCTCAGTTGTCCATGTGTCATCAGAAGTTCACTGAGAGATTCTCAAATGTGTCAGTCTGCTCTTGTTCCTAGAAGAAATGCTTTGTGATTCTGTTCAAAGAACACCAATTAGTTCTTCTTAGTAATGTTTTAGTAACGACCTTTGTATCTACTTATACCTGAGATGGTACATTTTAAAGAAGATTTATTTACTTGAGATAGGACAAGCGGGGAAAGAAGGGCAGAGGGAGAAGCAGACTCCTCGCTGAGTGCAGGGAGCCCCATTCGGGGCTCAATCCCAAGACCCTGGGATCATGACCTGAGCTGAAGGCAGCCGCAGAGCTGAACCACCCAGGCACCCCACGATGGTGCTTTAATGTTCCCTTCTCTTGTCTTTTTCTGACATTTTATGTCAAAAATTCACTAGCCCCATAAGAGGGGTTTTTTATGTCTTCTTGATTTTTTATTTTTTATTTTTTTATTATTTTTTTTTCTTCTTGATTTTTTAAAAATAATTTTCTAGTCTCTGAATTGATCTGAGCTTGGTAGAATGTGAATAGGGACGTATTCCATAGAGCAGGAAGGAGGACAGATCTGAACTTGTGGAAAGTTGCCGTTACTGTTTTAGAAGCTCTGCTTGCCAGAGAAGGCAAACAAAACCTCAGGACCCGACCTCTTACCACTGGACTGGGGTAAGAGATGGGTTATTCTGTCCGGCTCCTTGAAATCACCTTGGAGATGGTGATGATCTTTGGGAAAGTTCAGGAAATTAGGTTTGGAACAATTTATACTCTCTGAAGTCCAATAAAGGATGGAGATGAAGCCATAATTGTTTTCCTTCACTTAGCTGGTATTAAGGGACACTGGGTGAACCTAGCAGAGAAAGAGCTGAAGATTTAGGACTAGAAGTTGTAGGATGGCAGGAGAGGTGGAGGACCGCCTAGGGTCTCACTTCCTGCTAAGATGGGTGGTTGAGGCTGAGTGTCCTGTGCCAACAGGAGGAGGCTGAGCACTGTGAAAATCTACTTAGGCTTTTCCCTTAACCTTGTGCCAGGTTGGTGGAGATGAGTGGACAAGACCCTCTCAATCTCTTGGATCTTGCAGCACAGAGCCTGCGGAATGAGAAGGCCTCAGCTGTACGTGACCTGGAAGAGCTCCCTGTGGGCCTTTTCCCAACTCTGTCCACAGCAGCCTTTGATGGGGGACACACGAAGACTGTGACAGCAATGGTGCAGGCCTGGCCCTTTCCCTGCCTCCGTCTGGGACCGTTAAGAGATCAGTCAAGAACTCAAGACCTCTTGGAAGCCGTCCTGGATGGGCTGGAATTGGTTCCTCCTAACGCAGTTTGGCCCAGGTAACTGGAGAGTTGGGGTGCTGGTAGGGGCACAGTGAATTGCAGAAGTGGGAGCTGGATTCAGGGATGTGGAGTCCAAGCATGTGCTAGCCTCTCCTGGTGGTGCAGCATCTGTCATCATGAGGCCCTGAGGCCATTGTCAGAGTCCCTCCGTGAAGAGAGTCCTGGCATAGTTCAGAGCTGATCATGCTACTGAGGTGGTTAAGAGTGTGGCTGGGTTCCTGGGTGGTATCCCGGCAACGTATAATGTGGGGAAGCAAGGAGGGCACCTAGAAGGCGTAGTGGACGGCAGAGGGCAGGGCTGCTGGTTGGCACAGTGGTGGGTCCCCAGGGTCTGCCGCTGCTGCTGGTCTCCTGCCGGCCCCGCTCTACAGGCCTGAAATTCCTCATGTCTGCTCTCCTCCTCATTCCCCACAGGAGATCAAAGCTGAAGGTGCTGGATTTTACCCATGACGTTGAGCACTCCAACTGGGAGGAGTGCTCGGAGGCTACTCCTGCACCCTTTGTCATCACTCACATGCTAGAAGAGCCGGAGGCGGACAAGCTGACACCCAGTTACAAAGAACAGCCTTAGCATCACCGAGAACCCGAGGAAATACACAGAGACCTTTTCCTAGGTGGTTTGTTCGGCTTCTTCCACCTGTCTGGGTTCCCCTCGTACATACTCCAGAGAGTCGAGAAGAACCATGGCGGTCTGCGCCTCCACTGTCAGACACTGGTCATTGTCCAAGTGCCATTCCTCAGCCTTGTCGAGATCCTGGGGATGCTGGAGCTGGAGACCATCCGGGAGCTGAGGCTTCATTACAGGAGTACGTTCTGCTCCCGTTCTGACCTAATCCAGTTTTTTTACCTGCGCAAGGGTAAATGAGCAACCTGGGCAACCTCATCATGAACGACATCCCCTGGGATTTCCCTGCAGACTGTTTCTTTTTGCTGAGTCCACTGGGCCGCCTCTAGAAGCTCCATCTCATCTTTGGCTGTCTCTCGGGCCAGCTGCATAAGATGCTGAGTGAGTGTGCGACAAGTCCCTCTGAAGGGCCAGGGGCCAGGATCCCTGGAGTCTTCCCTGAACCCCGCTGCGTCGGAGCAGAGACAAGCCTGGATTTCCAATCCTGTGAGGCCGCAGAGTCACTGAGGACACAGACTGCAAGGCTGAGGTCTTGGACCAGCCAGTGGCTGTCGATTGCTATAGAAGAGAAAGATGCAGGTCTGAAATTGGCCTGTCATTCACTCTTTCATTCATTTTCACGCACTCAGTCCGTGCCAAGCAGACAGCTAAGAATGGATATGAAACTCTGACCAAACTCAGGGTCTCGTCTTCCTAGAGCTTATGTAGAGAAAGTGAACCAGGATGGTAGGTTGTCAGGGTGGTGTTTGAGGGAGGGAACTGCCCCCTCACCAATGTCTAAGCTCAGCTGATTTGATGAACTCCTTCCTCTCTTTTGTGTCTCACAGACTTCTCTGTAGCCTGCCCCCCCTACCCCCCCGAATACAGAGCTGTTCTCCTGGGGCCTGGTCTTTGAGTAAATAGAAGCATGGGGAACCATCTTCCCAAATTCTCCAGCCAGTAAAACCTATGCTTTACCATGTGTAGGAGCTATAGCTAAATTTCATTAATTCAGCCACACTTTGTGGAGCATGTGCGATAATTGTGTTGATGGGGCTTATTAGGAAGCTAAGGCTGAGAGGTGCCTGACTCCATAGTCTGCAAACAGAGAGGTCCCATGGCCAGCGGGGATGGGTTTCACTCCACACTCTGTGGTCTTAACCACTACAGAAGCCTGGCTCCCACCATGTGCATCCAGACTCGGGTAGGCATTGTGCCAATTTCTCAGGCCAGATTTCTGGATCTTTCCCAAATGTATCTAGTGGGACACTCGAGTTTCCAAGAAGTGACTGTGTCTGTCTGTCCACAATGGCCTGCAAAACCACTGGAGACGCTGGTGATCAATGGATGCAGGCTCATTGAGAATGACATCACCTACTTGTCCCAGAGCATTCATGCCACCCGCCTGAAGGAGTTGGTTCTCTGTGGCAATAACCTGTCCCACACGGTTCCTGGGCCCCTCCAGGTTCTGCTGGGGGAGGTGTCTGGCACTCTACAGCACCTGAACTTGTGCAGCTGCCGGCTGAAGGAAGCCCAGCTCCGAACCCTGCTTGCCTGCTCTGTGCTGCTGCTCGAGCCTCCCCTCGCTCGTGTTCTACGACCATGTCATCTCCACATCGGGCATCACGAACGTGCTTCAACAGTTAGGAGGGTTGAAGGAGCTGAAGCGTGTGCAGTCCCCTGTTCCTGCTGAATGTGTTGTATACTTGGATGAATACAGGTGGGGGAAGCTCAACAGAGTGGAACTTGCCCGGGTGCACGCCAAGTTGCAGGAAATGTTGCAACCACCCCAGCGGGCCGACATGGAGTCAACTAATTCTACCTCAGTGGCCTGACACTGAAAACGCACAGCTGACCTGATGGGGAAGAGGAGCAGCATCTGTCCTGGAGCTGTGGTTGTGGATTTCCCGGATGGTGTGGCTTCAAGGAAAACTATCAAAACAAGAAAACACAACCAACGCTCCAGTGGGGACTGCTGTTTCTGGGTCCAGCTGGGGCTCAATTCTTCATGAAATCGACAAGCACTGGTCAAACATGGACACTGTGCAAGTGTTCTGATGCTGCGTATAAAAGGACAACTTCGCCTGACACTGGTACTTCTAGTCTGTTTACCCAGTTTCCCTTTCATTATGCTTCAGTATTCCCACTTTGAACAACACGCAGTTGGGTGAGTTAATTCTCAAAACATTAGTTTATAAAGTGAGGTCAATGAAATGTTCATCAAAGGAATAGGTGAACGTGATACGATCAACACGGAGCGTTCATTCAACTATTTATTCAAATATTTGTTGACTTCCTGTTTTGTTCAGAAACTGCTCTCACCGGGAAGACGGTGTAAACATTCGGGGTGTCTGCTCTCCAAGAACTTAGCTTTGAAAGAGGATGGGGCCCACTAAACCAAGTCAGCAGACCCGTAAGAAAGCTGGTTTCAAAGGAGCGCTGTAAGAATGACAGAAGGAATACCAGTCTGATGAGGGCTTATTGGAGTTAGGAGCACTATGAGATGATTGAGAATATGCATCAGTCTCTGCCCTCAGTTGCTGGCACAGAGCTCCTGAAACCTTGTCATTTCCTAAGTAATAACACTAGGAACATCCTCTGTTCCAGCATTTGGTCTTTGACCCCCATCCCTGACAGAGGGCTTTTGTTCTTTTAAGATTTTATTTATTCATGAGAGAGACAGAGAGAGAGAGAGAGAGGGGCAGAGACACAGGCAGAGAGAGAAGTAGGCTTCCGCCCAGGGAGCCCGATGTGGGACTGGATCCTGGGACACTAGGACCACGCCCTGGGCCAAAGGCAGGGTAACCCACTGAGCCACCCAGGAGTCCCCAGAGGGCTCTTGAAAGCTTTATAAATTCCCAAGTGATAAGGGTGCTAGGATCATCTTTTGTTCTAATGAGGTGGCTCAGGCTGTGCTCTCAGATGACTCCCAGATGGGACTGGTCCCCAGAAAGATGAGGCCATGATTACGAGCTTGGAATTTTAGGCCCCATCCCTCATCTTCCAGAGCAGGGAAGAGGGGCTGGAAATGGAATGATTGATCATGCCTATGTGAGGAAACCTTCCTAAAACCCCAGTCATAGGGGATTTGGAGAGCTTCCACCTAGATGTACCCCAACACCACAAGGACAGAAACTCCTGCACGTCCTCCCCCCGCCAAGACTTCACCCTGTGTAAGTCTTCATCCGGCTCTTCATCTGTATTGTTTGTCCTTTTATAACTGGTAAATGTGTTTCCCTGAGATCTGTGAGCCACTGTAGCAAATTACTCCAACCCGAGGGGGTGCTCATGGGAGCCTCTGATTTGCATCCAGATCAGACAAGTTGTATAACCTGGGGACTTAACTACTATTGGCATCTGAAGTAGGGCGGGGGCGGTCTTGTGGGACTGGGCGGGTAAGTTGGGATCCGCCACTATCTCCAGGTGGATGGTATCAGAGATGTGATGTGACTGAGTTCTCATTGCAGGGAAAAATCGCCTCACGCCTAAAGTGTCAGAAGTCACTTGTGTGAAGAGTAACGGAGACACAGGAGAGACTCCCAGCAGGGAAGCCCCAGGTTTTTCCCTTTGAAGGAGGTAGACAGAACTGGGGTTTTCCTTTATAGCCCCTATTCTTTTTGAGGGGGGTTGTGGTGGGGAAGATCAGGGAATTGAGGCTTCTGTGTGAACCTTCTGATGACTCATAGGTGAGTGTTGAGAAGCACCCAGATATGAGGAGAGCTGGGGACACCCCTCCCAGGCGGAGAAATGAGAGAGACGGTGAGAAGGAGTCAAGGAGATGGAGGCTTCACTTTGAGTAGTATGGATAGGTTAACAGTATTTTTCCAATCCAGGAACTTGGAATGTCTTTCCATTTATTTGGGTCTTTGAAAATTTCCTTCATCAGTGTTTATAATTTTCAGCATACGAGTCTTGCACCTCTTTTGATTCCTAAGTATTTTATTCTTGCTGTTGTTATGGTAGATGGAATTGTTTTCTTAATTTCTTTTTTAGATATTTCATTGTTAGTCTTTCGAAATGTCTCCAATTTTTATATGTTGATTTTATATTGTGCAAGTTTACTGAATTTTAGTAGGTTTTTGTGGAAAGTCTTTACACTTTCCTACATATATGATCTTTCCACCTGTGAATAGATAATTTTACTTTTTTCTTTATGACTTCTATACCTTGTGTTTCTGTGTCTTGCCTGATTGCTCAGGCTAGGACTTCCAGAACAGTGTTGAGTAGCAGTAGTGAGAGTGGAGATCGTTGCCTTGTTCTTTCAGGTTTAACGCACTGGTTATATTAGCTGTAGAGTTTTCATAGATGGGCTTTATTGTGTTGAGGTTTTAGAAGTTTTACTGAACATGAGTTGGTGTTGAAGTTTGTCACATGTTCTGCGTCTGTTGAAATGATGATGATGTAATATTTGTGTCTCATTGTTTGTATTGTGTCTCACATTGATTTGCATTGATTTTGCATGTGTGAGGCCAACTTTGAATCCCAAGGATAAATCCCACTTGGTCAGGGTATAGGACTCTCTTGATGTGCTGTTGAATTTAGTTTGTTAGTACAGTTGACCCTTGAGAACAGCATGGTGGATACGGATGCCAACAGTGAGAAATCTGTATATAACTTTTGTCTTCCCCCAAAACGTAAGTACTAATGGCATACTATTGTGAGAAGCCTTACCGACAGGAATAACACATATTTTATGTTATATGTATGATATACTGTATTTATATAGTAAAGTAAACTAGAGAAAAGGAAATATTTAAAAAATCACAAAGAAGAGAAAATAGGGGTGCTTGGGTGGCTCCTTCAGTTAAGAGTTCAACTCTTGATGTCGGCTCAGGTCTCAATCTCAGGGTCATGAGTTCAGGCCCTGCATTGGGCTCCACGCCCAATGGAGTCTACCTTCAAGGGTGTGGGGGCACCTGGATGATTCAGTTAAGCATCTGACTCTTGATTTCAACGTAGACCATACATGATCTCAGGGTCATGAATTCAAGCCCCAGTGTAGACTCCATGCTGGGCATAGAGCCTGCTTAAGATCCTCTCTCCCACTCCCTCCCGCAACTTGCCCACCTGCACTCTAATAAAAAAGAGAAGATAGGGTCAGGGTACTGTATACATACTTACGTGAGTGTACTGGCTCGTGACAGGAATGGTGGCCCCGAGATGGCCATGTCCTGCAGCCTGGTAGCCTTGGCTCATCAGTAGGTCACTGGGTGGGTCTAAAGGTGGCAGCAGTATCTTGGAGGTTCAGTATAGCTGCCCCATCTGCCTGCTGGTGTACCACAAGCCATGGTCAACAGCTACTGTAGCCAAACTTGAGTGTGCTGGCCTCCAGGAGGCCATGGGGCCAGGGCACCACTAGGAGGAGGAGTCCACACCCAGCCCAGGAGGGGCCCAAGGCCTGCAGTCACACCTACTGCATGGAGGACTTGGGAGGGATGAGGGCACCAGGGGTGTGGGGCTCTCTTTGCGGCACTGTCTCTGCCCTCTGGGCACTTTCTACTTTAGCCCAGCCTTCTACCTGCCAGCCCCAGGAGTTCAGCCCAATCACCCCATTAGTACATGATGTGACCTGCCCAGTCCTGGGACCTCCTGTGGTGGGCGGATGCTGGCAGCCTCACTGAGCCTCTCTAGGTACTCAGAAGGCAACAACAGATGGGACGTCTGTGCTAAAGGCCTTCAGTTTGGTCCTATGCGGTTGTAAATAAATGCCTTGTGGCTTAATGTTGGCAGCTCTTTGAGAAGCTACATTTAAGTGAACCCATGCAGTTCAACCCTGTGGTGTTCACAGATCAACTGCATATCCTGTTTTTTTCTTAAACATCTATTTCTATGATAAAGGTTACTTTATGAATTAGGTACCGTGAGATATTAACGATAAAGCTAATATACAAAAAATTGTAACAACATGGCCTAAAAAAAGTTATGTGAATGTCTCTCTCTCACAAAATACCTTATTGTACCATACGCACCCCTTTTCTTATGATGATGTGAGGCGACGCAATGCCTGTGTGATGAGATGAAGTAGGTGAATAACGTAGGCCTTGTGACGTAGTGTTAGGCTACTGTTGACCTTCTGATCTTACCTCAGAAGGAGGAGGGTCATCTGCTTCCAGATCACAGTTGATCACAGGTAATTGAAACCATGGAAAGCAAAACCGTGGGTGAGGGGGATTACTGTCTATCACTGTGATGCTATGATGTGGGGTGCATGTATATTTACAAGTCTTATGTTTTACTTCTGGGTTAACCCTTTTATCATTCCATAATGGCATTCTTCGTTTCGTGAGACCATTTTTAACTTAAAGTCCATTTTGTCTGACATAAGCAGAGCCACCCTTTCTTTTAGTTACCATTTGCATGGAATATTTTCCATTCCTTCACTTTCAGTCTGTGTGTATTCTTCAATATACCACAAGTCTCTTATGACAGCATGTTACTGGTTCTTGTTTTATTTATCCATTCAGCCACTCCATGGCTTTTGAGTAAAGAGTTTAATGCTGGGGCACCTGGGTGGCTCAGTCGGTTGAGCATCTGACTCTTGGTTTTGGCTTAGATCTTGACCTCAGGGTCAGGAGATCAAGCCCCATGTCTGGCTCCGCGTTCAGGAGAGAGTCTGCTGGGATTCTCTCTCTCTTCTCCCTCTGCCCTTGACCTGCTCACATGCATGTGCACTCTCTCTGGAAAAATACATCTTTTTCTTTCTTTCTTTTTTTTTTTAATGAGTTTATGGGCAGCCCCGGTGACTTAGCAGTTTAGCACCACCTTCGGCCCAGGGCGTGATCCTGGGGACCCAGGGTCGAGTCCCATGTCAGGCTCCCTGCATGGAGCCTGCTTCTCCCTCTGCCTGTATCTCTGCCCCCTTCTCTCTAACTCTCACGAATACATTAATAAAATCTTTAAAATATAAAATAAAAAAGTTTAATTTTTAACATTTCAATAATTATTGATGGATAAAGACTTAGTATTGCCATTTTGGTTGTTTTCTTTTGCTATTGTGTTCCTTTCTTTGTCTTTTGCTGTCTTTATTATTTAGTCATTTTTTTATAGTAATTTGCTTTCATCTTTTGTGTCTCTATTCTGGATTTTTTTTCTGCATTGGTACCATGAGAGTGTTCTCAATGGCATCTAGAATGGTGAACCCTTCCCAGAAGTTTTCAGTTTACTTAGCCTATATCCATCAGAGGAATCACTGTGGCAGCTGTAGCCTTACAAATTTATTTATTATTATTTTTAGGTTTTTTAAAGAAATCTCTAGACCCAACATGGGGCCTGAACTCACAACCCTGAGATCAAGTCACATGTCTTCCAATTGAGCCAGCCAGGCACCTCCAAAATTTGTTTCCTAAATAATAAGACCTGAAAGTCATACTTATTCCTTGATCCATGCACTACAGAGCAGATGTGTAGCAGTCAGGAAAACATTAATGCCATTGTACAACTCCCGTCAGAATGTGTCTCCAAGTGTATCGTCAGCGGTGATATTTTGAAAGGAATCTTTTTTTTCCCCCTTGAGCAGTAGGTCTCAACAGTGGGTTTCAAATATGCAGTAAACCATGTTGTGAACAGGTGTGCTGTCATCCAGGCTCCATTTGTCGAGTACACTTAGCATAATTCATAAAGGCACTAGGATTTTTGGAATGGTAAATGGGCTTAGATTTCTACTTCAAGTCATCAGCTGCATGAGCTCCTAATAAGGGAGTCATCCCCTCCTTTGAAGCCTGCCATGACTTCTCTTGTGTAGCCATGAAGTCCCAAATGACATCTTCTTCCCATATGTCTGTTTGGTCTCTGTTGAAAATTTATTGTGGGGCTCCTGGGTGGCTCAGTCTGTTAAGCATCCTACTCTTGGTTTCTGCTCAGGCCATGATCTCAGGGCTGTGAGATTGGGCCTTGTGTTGGTCTCTGTGCTCGGCGTGGAGTCTGCTTGTAGTTTCTCTCTCGCTCTCCTTCTTCCCCTCCCCACTGTGCACTCACGAGTGTGCGGGTGGGTGCTGTCTCTCTCAAATCTTAAAAAAAATTTGTTTAGTGTAGGCACCCTCATGAGTTGTCTTAGCTTGATCTGGGTAATTTGTTACCGCTTCTGCATCAGTACTTGCTGCCTCACTTTGCACTTTTATGTTATAGAGATGGTTTCCTTCCTTCAATCTTAGGAACCAACCTCTGCTAGCTTCAGTCTTTTATTCTACAGCTTCCTTATATCTCTCAGCCTTCCCAGAATTGAAGAGCGATAGGGCCTTGCTCTGCATTAAGTTTTGCGTTGAGATATTGTGGCTGGTTTGATGTTCCATCCAAACCACTAAAATTTTCCCCATATAAGTGGTAAGATTCTTTTGCTTTCTTAGGATTTATGTGTTCTCTGGAATAGCCCTTTCAATTTCCTTTAAGAACTTTTCCTTTACATTCACAATTTGGCTCACTGGCACAACACACCAAGCTTTTGACCTCTTCTCTAGGGATTCAACATGCCTATTAAGTTTAATTGTTTCTAGCTTTTGGTTGAAAGTGAGAGATGAGGGACGCCTGGGTGGCTCAGCGGTTAAGCATCTGCCTTTGGCTCAGTTCATGATCCTCGGGTTCTGGATTTGAATCCCACTTCAGGATCCCTGTCGTATTCCTGATCTTAGGGGAAAGGCTCCCAGTGGTTCCCTACTGAGAATGATATTTGGGGTGGGCTTTTCATAGATGGCTTTGAAGATGCTGAGGAATGTTCCCTCTATGCCTACAGTGTGAAGAGTTTTGATCAGGCATGGATGCTGTATTTTGTCAAAAGCTTTCTCTGCATCTATTGAGAGGATCCTATGGTTCTTGATTTTCTCTTGCTGATATGATCAATCACATTGATTGTTTTAGGAGTGCTGAACCAGCCTTGCGTTCCGCGGTGAAATCCCACT
The DNA here is from genome assembly GCF_048164855.1 of Canis lupus baileyi. Lineage (NCBI taxonomy): Eukaryota > Metazoa > Chordata > Mammalia > Carnivora > Canidae > Canis > Canis lupus. The sequence goes on along the minus strand of NC_132864.1, from coordinate 47,206,925 downwards.
TGGTCATGGTGAATACTCTTCTTAATGTATCATTGGATCCTATTGGCTAGTATTTTGTTGAGAATTTTTGCATCCGTGTTCGTCAGGGATATTTGTCTGTAATTTCCTTTTTGGACAGGTCTTTGTCTGGTTTTAGAATTAAGGTGATGCTGGCCTCATATAACGAGTTTGGAAGTATCCCATCTCTTTCTATCTTTCAAACAGCTTTAGTAGAATCTGCATGGTTTCTTCTTTAAACATTTGATAGAATTCCCCAGGGAAGCCATGTGGCCCTCGTATTTGTGTCTTGGGAGGATTTTGATGAGTGCTTCAATTTCCTCCCTGGTTATCGACCTCTTCAGGTTTTCTCTTTCCTCCTGCTCCAGTTTTGGTAGTTTGTGGTTTTCCAGAAATGCGTCTATTTCTTCTCCATTGCATAATTTATTGGTGTATAGCTGCTCAGCTCATAATATGTTATTATAATCCTTTGTATTTCCTTGGTGTTGGTGACCGCTCCATTCTCATTCCTGATTTTATTAATTTGGGTCTTTTCTCTCTTCTTTTTAATAAGGCTGGTTAATGGTTTATCTATCTTATTCTTTCAAAAACCAGCTCCTGGTTTTGTTGATGTGTTCCACAGTTCTTCTGGTCTCTATTTTGTTAAGATCTGCTCAAATCTTTACTAACTCTCTTCTTCAGCTGGTGGAAGGTTCATTTGCTGTTCATCTCCAGCTGCTTTAGGTTCAAGGTTAGCTTTTGTATTTGAGTTCTTTCCAGTTTTTGGATGGATGCTTGTATTGTGATGTATTTCCCCCTCAGAACTGCTTTTCTGTATCCCAAAGATTTTGAGTGGTTGTATCTTCATTCTCATTAGCTTCCATGAATTTTTTAATTCTCTAATTTCTTGGTTGACCCTTTCATCTTTTAGCAGGATAGGACCTCCAGTTTGGATTGCATCTCATTTAATTGATTTTTAATTTTGGACAGATTAGATCGAAATTCTACAGTCATGAAGTCTCTTGAATCCTTTATGCTTTTTTCCAGAGCCACCGGTAGCTTCATAATTGTGCTTCTGAATTGGCTTTCTGACATTGAATTGAAATCCAAATTCTGTAGCTCTGTGGGAGAGAGGACTGTTTCTTATTCTTTCTTTTGTGGTGAATCCTTCCTCCTAGTCATTTTGCTCAGTGCAGATTAGCTAAAAACAACTAGTACAGGAAAAAGAAGAAAGGGGGCGGGAAACAAAAAACAAGAAGGGGTATCCTCTGATTTTATATACTGTAAGTGCCTAGACTTAGCCTTGAACCTTCTAGCGCTGCTTGGACAGGAACTTGCTCTTCCCCTGTCCTTCCAGCTGGTCTTCTGGGGGAGGGGCCGGCCATGCTGATTCTCAGGTGTGTGCACATGTGGGACATGCTTCGCCCCCTAGCAGGTGCAAGGCTCCGTGGGAGCTGTTTATCCCGTGAGGCCTCTGCTCACTGGCGGCCCCTATCTGTCCGAGGTACTAAGTGACACTAGGAGGAACAACAGAAGCGGCGGCCAGGTCATCTCCCGCAGTAACTCAGTCTGTAGGGGCCTGGCCATTCCAGGGGCGGTTGAGAATCGGTGGTTGACAATCAGTGCTGAAAATTCCCCGGTGCCAGGTTTCTGTCATGTAAACGTCCACCTAAACCAGGGTCAGTGGTGGAGTAACTAGGAGGTAGGACCAGGAGGAGGAGGATGGAGCTTTGAAAGCAGTATTGGAGTAGGTCCCAAAGGTGGTCCTGCGCATCCGTGTCGTGAGGGGCCTCGCTTTCACTTAGAGCTGTGTACCCCGCGGGTGGTGTGCTAGGAGTTTGGCGGCCGTGGGGGTCATAAGGGCCACCGTATCGGGACCGGTGCACTTAGGCTGTAAGGTTTTTGGGTATAGTTCTTGTAGCAGGACGCTATCCCCTGGGGCCAGGGCTTGGGGAGTATCTGCTGTGGGTTCCCCTGGAGTCGGGCTGACTGAGTCGCATGGGCCCACAGGAGGGCTCTTAGAAGAGTTAGGTAAGGTAGGCAAGATAGGAGCAGAGGAGGCGGTGACGGGAAGATTTTGAGTGAGCAGGAAGGGCCGCCCACGAGAAGCTGAAAGGGACTTGGAGCCCACGGCCCTCTAGGGGAAGCTCTGAGCCTTGTTAAAGCCAGCGGGAGGAGGGTGGCCAGGACGGGCGGGCTTCAAGGGCAGTTTGGTGAGACGTCCCTCGAGAAGGCCGTCGGCCCGCTCTCCCTTACCCGAAGACTGGGGTTGGTATGGGATATGGGGTTTCCAGGTAATATTTAGGCTCTCGGAGACTTGCTGGGTGATGCTGGAGATGAGGCTGGGCCGTTGTCAGATGGTAGGGTCCGCGGGAGGCCGAACCTCGGAATGATGTGTTGGAGGGCTATGGTGGCCGCCGCCTCCGCAGTGTCCCGAGGTATGGAGAAAGCCCCTATCCACCGTGTAAAGGTGTCCACTGAGGCTAACAGGTAGGGAAAGGATTTATGGCGTGGCACGTGGGAAAAGTCAGGCTGCCAGTCCTCGCCAGGTTGGTGTGCGCAGAGCTGGGGATTGGGCCCCGCCGGGCCTGCGAATTCCCCCTCGAGCGTTGACCGTGGAGCAGGGTTTGCAAGACTTCGGCGCCTCTCCGGTAACCTGTGGCACATGTGGAGGGTGGAAAAGGGGTTGTAGGAACTGGTGTAAGGCCTTGGGCCCGACGTGTAGGGACTGCCGTATGTCTGAAACGATCATGGGGGCTGAAGGGTCTGGAAGAGCGAGTTTCTTTGGAATGAAGATGCGGCCTTTGTCCCTGGCGATTCCTCCCATCCTTTTGGGTGTCTGTCTGAGTTTCCTGGTGTGTGTAAGAGGGGGACTGTGGTGTGTGGAGGAAGAGGAGGGGAGCTGGTGGGGGTCTAAGGCAGTGGGTCGGGCAGTGGAGAGTCGGCTTTGTTGTTGCCTCGGGACACCAGGTCCTCGGAGGGTCGGTCCACGACAGTGGACAGTGGCTACTTGAGTGAGGTTGGGGGGTCTGAGGGTCTGGGCTGAGGGTCTCCAGTAGTTGTGAAATGAGGTGCCCATTGATTCTGGGTGGTACCCTTGGTGGTAAGACACCCTCGCTCTTGCCAGAGGACAGAATGTGTGTGTGTGATGAGGGAGGCGTATTTGGAGGCAGTGTATGTGGTGTCCCGAGGGGGAGGGCAGCCGCCTCCAGGACGGCATCGAGGGTAAGCAAGTACGGCGTAGGCCGCGTGTCTCTCTCTGGCCGTCCGGGGCGATGAGAGAACTACCATCCACAAAGAGGATTCATTCGGTCAGGCTTCGGGAGGGCTTGATAGGAAAGTCCCGACGTGGAGGAGTCAGCTCGTGCAGGAGTTGAGGGCAGGAATGGGAGGGTTCTGAGTGAGTCGCGGGGGGAGTACCCACCCGCAGGAGGGGAGCAGGATTTAGACGAGAGGTTGGTGGGTGGTAGATGTCCGGGTTTTCGATGAAGAGGAGAAGATCAAGTTGGAGTCTAGCGGGGTCCAGATGAGAAACAGATTTCTGGCTCAGTAGATCTGTGTCCCAGGCGGTGAGAGGAGAAAACGGTGAGGGGCCTTGTAGAGTGAGTGTAAGGGCCTCCTTTGTCAGGGAGGCGGCCCCAGCCAGGGCTCTGAGACATGGTTGCCAGCCCTGAGCGGCGACATCTAGCTGTTGTGAGAGGTACGCCCGTGTCCGCTCCGTTGGTCCTGTTGGCTGTACCAGGAGGCGAGGGGCCGAGCGGGAACGTTCATCAGTCAATAAGTAGGGAGGTTTTGGGGGATCTGGAAGAGCTGAAACGGGTCCCAGAGTAAGGCAGTCTTCCCGTTTGCAGAGAAGGTGTTTGACAGGGGAGGGGTCTGTCCGTGGCCCCCGTGGGGTTGGTTTGGCTGCCCTGTGGAGGGGTCGTGCCAGGAGAGCGAAGTCAGGAATCCAGTACCAGAGGAAACCCACGAGAGCCAAGAAAGAGAGAAGGTTGTCGGCGTTCTGGCGGGGAGAGGGGAGGCCGGAGATGCTGGCGTTGTGGTAGGCGGAGGCGGTCTCCAGTGAGTGTTTTCGAGGTGTAGGGGTTAAGGATATACCCAGCTAGGTAACCGTGGGGGTGCAAAGTTGCGCTTTGGAGGGAGTGACCGGGTACCCTTTAGAACCAAGGAAGCTGAGGAGGAGAGCAGTGTCTTCCTGTGAGGAAGGTCGGGAGGGCCTACAAAGGGGAAGGTCATCGACTTCTTGGAGGAGTGTGCTCTGTGTGAAAGAGCCTTGTTGGAGATGTCTAGAAAGGGCCTGGCCAAAGAGATGGGGACTATCCTTGGAGTCCCTGAGGCAGGACCGTCCAGGCCAGTTGTCCTGAGGTATGTGTGTCGGGGTCTTCCCATGGGAAGGCCAAGAGAACGTATGAATGTGGGTGTGGAGGAGCAGTGAATCAAGAAGGCGTCTTTGAGGCCTAAGCGTGAGAAGTGAGTAGCGGTGGAGGGAACAGTAGGAAGTGGGGCGTATGGGTTGGGCACCAGCGGGTGGAGAGGGCTAGCAGCCTCGTTGATGAGTCTTCAACCTTGTACTAGGCGATAGGCTCCAGAAGGTTTCCTGGCAGGGAGAATGGGGGTGATGCTCGGGGAGCTGTTGGGGATAAGGAGGCCGTGCTGGCCAAGTCGGTCTGTACTAGGTTTAAGTCCCCGTCGGTGAGTTTCCGAAATGGAGAATTGGGGCTGAGAAGGAGAGGAGGCGGGGGGGTTTGATCTTTTAAGTGGGTTTTGACTGGGGGGTGGTGAGTGGCCACCATTGGTTTAGAGGTGTCCCAGACTTGGGGGTTAAGGGGTAGAGGGAGACGGGGGGCGTGGAGTGGAGGGATCAGGAGAAATGAAGGGTAAGACGAGGTGAGCAGAGGCAGTGGGTGAGGGAGAAAGACGAACGGTGGCCTTGAGTTTGTGTAGGATCTCCCGGCCGAGGAGAGGAGCCGGGCAGGAAGGAGTTCTAAGGAAGGAGGGTGAGAGGGGAGCCCGTCCGTGGAGTAGATGGAGGTGCCATCAGTTCCCCCCACCACCACCACTGGAGAGGGGAACCCGGCACCCGAGTGGAAGGCAGAATGGAGCCAGTCGCCCCGTGTCCAGCAGGAAAGAGACGGACTTCCCCGCTCCCGGGAGCAGGACCCCACGTTGTGCCCCAGGTAGCAAATCCGAGAAAGCCCCCAGGAGCCGACACCGATGCAAACACACGAGGGTTTCTTTACAAGCTCGAGCTTGGGTCCAAGTATACCCGACACGGCGGAGCAGGGACTTGGACCCCGGGGCTCAGAGGCGTAGCAGCTTTCCGGGGGCCAGTGGCCCACGGGATTGTAACACACACAGAAGGTTGCACAGTCATGTGAGTCCGCCCGCAACTGGGGGCCAGTTGACTCCCAGTTTACCCTACCTATGGTGACCGTTTGAACTGGCCTATCACTCTGGTCAGAATTGGCACGCAGTGTTGGGGGGCACAAGCGGGGGTTACATTTTTATGATCTGATTTCGGGTAAGGGTGTGCTCAGTGGCTTGACTAGGGTGGGGCAGCGCCTTAAGCAATAAGCAGGTCCTGTGGGGGTCATAGCAGGAGGTGGCGGGTGCAGCAGAAAATGGAGTTAGTCCTGCTCCGCTTGTCCAGGGGCAGGGGATTTTTGTGAAATTCCCTGGGTCCCACACCCCAGGCTCGGCCTGGGTTAGGGGGTGTCCGAGTCTGGGCCCCGTGAGTCGTGGTCCAGTCCGAGTAGTCGGAAGGTTGGACTTTGCGGCTCAGGGTTGCCTCCGTGTGGAGGCGCCGAGGATGCCCCGAGACCAGGGCAGGCGGATTTCCAGTGGCCCGTCACTGGACATCGCGGGCCTGGCCGCGTCGGCTCCGTGATCCTGGGACATTGACGGGCCCGGTGTCCCTCGGTGCCGCGTCTGACGCAAGCCCCAGGCGGGATGCGGTGGGGTGCCCCTCTGTGTGCCTCCCGGAGCCCGCCGGCCGCAGGGCTGCCAGCGAGGCTGGGGTGTGGAGTTGCACCTGCACCTGCAGCTGCAGTCTGGCCTGCCCCTGCGGTTCAGCCGCTCTTCGTCTCGGGTGTTCAAGACGTTCAATGCCATGGTCGGCAGGTCGGGAATGGGAGTTTGGGGACCCTCTTCGGCCTTCTTGAATTTTTTTTTCCGGGTATCGGGGAGGACTGAGAGAGAAAATGCGTCGCCACCACAGTAGCCCTGGACGGGGCCGGGGAGGCAGGGTCCAGGCGAGGGTACTGGGTTACAGCCTCAGCGAGCCTCTGAAGGCAAAGAGCAGGCTTCTCATCTGGGTTCTGAGCGACTTGCCGGACCCTAGCGTAGTTGACAGACAGCCCTGTTAGAGACCGCCCGCGTGCCAGCGTGGAGACAGTGGACGTGGGGCGGCGGCGGCGGCGGCGGCGGCGGCGGCGGCGGCCCCCCCCCTCCCGGCCCGTCTGCTAAGGGCGTGCGGGATCCTCGGCGGGAACCGCCCGAGCACCGATTGGCACAGCCCCGTCGGTGAAACGGACCCGGCCGGCGTGTTGTCGGGCGGCAGCCTGCATTCGCTCCCTGTCCTCTGGTGGAAGGGGGGTGGTCTGCAGCACATGCAAATCCTGCCAAGTCAAGCAAGCCCTCTGCCTGGGCCAAATACTGAATTCTTGGCTGCAGTCCCGGGTTAGCAGAGTAAGAGCCCAGCCCCCTTTTCCATGTGGGAAAGGTCCTGAAGGGAGAAAGCGTGGACCCGAACAATCCCTTCAGCTCCCACCACCTGTCGCAGGGGGCCGGCCAGGTCAGGGGAGGCGAGACCTTGTGGGATCTTGTGCACCTGGATCGGAGGGGAGGTAGGGGGGTGAAGGTTGGGGGTCAGAAACGGGTAAGGAGGTGTGTGGTTGGGAGGCAGGAGGAGGAGAAGGGGGCAGGGGGCAGGGCTGGCGTTCCCCTAGTAGGTGTTCGGGCCAGGGTGTCAGGGGACCCTGAGACAGGGGAAGGGGGAAAGGATTCGGGGGCTCTTGGAGCTGAGGGAATGGGTGGAGGGGGCGGAGGGAGCGGCTCCCGCGCCGAAAGGACCTGGGTGGTGGAACATTGGGAGCAGAGAGAGGGGCGAGAGCGGAGGTCCCAGAAAGCCTGCATGTCTGGGACCTTGGTCCGCTTGCCCTGAGGTCTAGAGATTGTCCTGGGCCGTGAGAATTTGGTAGTCAGAAGTACCCTCAGGGGCCGTGGAGACTGATTGTCCAGGTAATATTGGGGCCGGGCCACCGTAGAGAAATGAATGAGGCTGAGGCGGCGCCTTTTCAGGTCCTGGGAAAGGCCCCGGGTTTTCTTTCTTTTCTTTTTTTTTAAGTTTTTATTTATTTATGATAGTCACACAGAGAGAGAGAGGGGGTGGGGGGCAGAGACACAAGCACATGCACCGGGAGCCTGACGTGGGATTCGGTGCCGGGTCTCCAGGATCGGACCCTGGGTCAAAGGCAGGCGCCAGACCGCTGCGCCACCCAGGGATCCCGGCCCCGGGTTTTGAAATTGGACAGTAGACAACCCGTCGGAGTTTCGGGGTCACATTGGGATTGGGCAGTTCCATGATTCGCACCGGGTAACCCGGAGACTGAAGACAGGCGTCCCCGTTTGCAGCCCAGGGTCACCAGAGAAACAGAGGTGGCCCTAAGGATGAGGACGTCTCCTGATCCCCAGGGAGCACCGGAGAGCCACCCGCTGGCTCTGTGGAGTTGCCCTGGCGCGGCCGCGGCTTCCGGCAGGACCAGCGGGACAGGGGCACGGAATCAGGGGGCGCCTACCCGGCGACTCGAGGCGTGGGGTTCAGTTCAGGTCCTGGTGGTGAGAGGAGAGGGGCTCCCTCCAGAGCGGGGCCTCGAACTCCTCCCGGGTTTCGGCACCAAATCTCAGGTTTCATGCGACTGGTAGGCAAATGAACTAGAGAGGCCAGGCAAAGGTGGGTCAAAAGAGGCTTTCAGTGGGCGCATCTGGGGCGAGGTTCCCAGGCCCCGAGAGGGAGCAGAGCCGGGGAAGCCGGCTTTTGAAGGGGGAGTGCTAAGGGCTCGTGTCTGTACGGGCTGATAGGCATTGGGGCATGTGACTGGAGGAAGCGGTACGGGGCGATAAGCGCTTCTGCCTTTCTATGGGGTCTGGGTAAGTAAGGTATGGTTCAGGTTTCCTACCTGGGTCCTGTCTCGCCAGTGACGTGTCCTTGGGCGGCCACCAGGGTTGAAGCCGGGGAGACCCCGATAAGTAGTGGGAGAAAGATCACTCGTTTGTGCTTCTCCGGGACGCTGGCCAGGAGGGCTACTTCTGCCCGACTAGAGAGAGTTCGTCGCGGAACCAGGGAGACAGGCAGACAGAGGAGAGAGGCAGAGGTACCTAGAGATTCAGAAAGGCTGCCCGTTGCGCCAAGAGAGACCACGGATCGGGGCGTGATGAGAGGTAACATTTGACAGGGTGACTACACGCAGGGAAGACCTAAGGGTGGAGTAAGACAAAGGGAAGTGGTGGTTGAGAGGGTCCGTGAATAAGGCATTGTCCAGGAGAGAGGGAGAATGCAATGCCCTGGAGGTGCGGGTGTGAGGTTGGCGCAGTTCAATGCGTTCGGGAGGGGAACGGCCACCAGGGAAGAGGGGGGCTTTGCCCCAGGCGGCACAGATAAAACAGTGGGACAGATTGCCCATGCCTGAAAGGCTGGAGAGGGAAGTAAGTGCCTTGTTGGCTAAGTTTCATCTAGGAGAAGGGGCCCCGCCCCGGGCCTGAGCTGGGGTAGCCTGTAGGTGGGTTTGGAGAAGTTGCTCCTGTGCACGTATGGTGGGAGTCTGGTTCCTTCGGTCGGGTTGGATTGGTGGAAGTGAGAGCCGCACGTGTGTATGTCGTGTAGATGCGGGGAGAGAAGACGGTAGGGTAGGAGGAAAAGGGGCAGCGGTACAATTTTGCGGTTACCCCCGTCGCCCAGTGGGAATCCCAAGGGTCCAGAATAGTTAGGCCATAGTTACTGTGTGTTGTGTAGAAGGGCCTCATGGGTCACTGGTTGCAAAGGTGCCGGCGAAAGGGTCCCGGCACAAGTGGCCAAGGCGATGAATATTCCAGTAGCGATAAGGGCAGCATCCGTGGATTTCAACCGGGTAGTTTTGGCAGGTAGGATGGGTCTTGATCATAGGTGGAAGAGATTCTAGGATCAGATGTGGATACAGGAATTGACTGGCAATTGGGGATGGAGAAATTGATGAGGGCCTGGCAACCCAGTGGTTGACAATCAGTGGTGGACATTCCCCGGTGCCAGGTTTCTGTCATGTAAACGTCCACCTAAACCCAGGGTCAGTGGTCGGGTGACCAGGAGGTAGGACCAGGAGGAGGAGGATGGAGCCATAGCAGTATTGGAGTAGGTCCCAAAGGTGGTCCTGCGCATCCGTGTCGTGAGGGGCCTCGCTTTCACTTAGAGCTGTGTACCCCGCGGGTGGTGTGCTAGGAGTTTGGCGGCCGTGGGGGTCGTAAGGGCCACCGTATCGGGACCGGTGCACTTAGGCTGTAAGGTTTTTGGGTATAGTTCTTGTAGCAGGACGCTATCCCCTGGGGCCAGGGCTTGGGGAGTATCTGCTGTGGGTTCCCCTGGAGTCGGGCTGACTGAGTCGCATGGGCCCGCAGGAGGGCTCTTAGAAGAGTTAGGTAAGGTAGGCAAGATAGGAGCAGAGGAGGCGGTGACGGGAAGATTTTGAGTGAGCAGGAAGGGCCGCCCACGAGAAGCTGAAAGGGACTTGGAGCTCACGGCCCTCTAGGGGAAGCTCTGAGCCTTGTTAAAGCCAGCGGGAGGAGGGTGGCCAGGACGGGCGGGCTTCAAGGGCAGTTTGGTGAGACGTCCCTCGAGAAGGCCGTCGGCCCGCTCTCCCTTACCCGAAGACTGGGGTTGGTATGGGATATGGGGTTTCCAGGTAATATTTAGGCTCTCGGAGACTTGCTGGGTGATGCTGGAGATGAGGCCGGGCCGTTGTCAGATGGTAGGGTCCGCGGGAGGCCGAACCTCGGAATGATGTGTTGGAGGGCTATGGTGGCCGCCGCCTCCGCAGTGTCCCGAGGTATGGAGAAAGCCCCTATCCACCGTGTAAAGGTGTCCACTGAGGCTAACAGGTAGGGAAAGGATTTATGGCGTGGCACGTGGGAAAAGTCAGGCTGCCAGTCCTCGCCAGGTTGGTGTGCGCAGAGCTGGGGATTGGGCCCCGCCGGGCCTGCGAATTCCCCCTCGAGCGTTGACCGTGGAGCAGGGTTTGCAAGACTTCGGCGCCTCTCCGGTAACCTGTGGCACATGTGGAGGGTGGAAAAGGGGTTGTAGGAACTGGTGTAAGGCCTTGGGCCCGACGTGTAGGGACTGCCGTATGTCTGAAACGATCATGGGGGCTGAAGGGTCTGGAAGAGCGAGTTTCTTTGGAATGAAGATGCGGCCTTTGTCCCTGGCGATTCCTCCCATCCTTTTGGGTGTCTGTCTGAGTTTCCTGGTGTGTGTAAGAGGGGGACTGTGGTGTGTGGAGGAAGAGGAGGGGAGCTGGTGGGGGTCTAAGGCAGTGGGTCGGGCAGTGGAGAGTCGGCTTTGTTGTTGCCTCGGGACACCAGGTCCTCGGAGGGTCGGTCCACGACAGTGGACAGTGGCTACTTGAGTGAGGTTGGGGGGTCTGAGGGTCTGGGCTGAGGGTCTCCAGTAGTTGTGAAATGAGGTGCCCATTGATTCTGGGTGGTACCCTTGGTGGTAAGACACCCTCGCTCTTGCCAGAGGACAGAATGTGTGTGTGTGATGAGGGAGGTGTATTTGGAGGCAGTGTATGTGGTGTCCCGAGGGGGAGGGCAGCCGCCTCCAGGACGGCATCGAGGGTAAGCAAGTACGGCGTAGGCCGCGTGTCTCTCTCTGGCCGTCCGGGGCGATGAGAGAACTACCATCCACAAAGAGGATTCATTCGGTCAGGCTTCGGGAGGGCTTGATAGGAAAGTCCCGACGTGGAGGAGTCAGCTCGTGCAGGAGTTGAGGGCAGGAATGGGAGGGTTCTGAGTGAGTCGCGGGGGGAGTACCCACCCGCAGGAGGGGAGCAGGATTTAGACGAGAGGTTGGTGGGTGGTAGATGTCCGGGTTTTCGATGAAGAGGAGAAGATCAAGTTGGAGTCTAGCGGGGTCCAGATGAGAAACAGATTTCTGGCTCAGTAGATCTGTGTCCCAGGCGGTGAGAGGAGAAAACGGTGAGGGGCCTTGTAGAGTGAGTGTAAGGGCCTCCTTTGTCAGGGAGGCGGCCCCAGCCAGGGCTCTGAGACATGGTTGCCAGCCCTGAGCGGCGACATCTAGCTGTTGTGAGAGGTACGCCCGTGTCCGCTCCGTTGGTCCTGTTGGCTGTACCAGGAGGCGAGGGGCCGAGCGGGAACGTTCATCAGTCAATAAGTAGGGAGGTTTTGGGGGATCTGGAAGAGCTGAAACGGGTCCCAGAGTAAGGCAGTCTTCCCGTTTGCAGAGAAGGTGTTTGACAGGGGAGGGGTCTGTCCGTGGCCCCCGTGGGGTTGGTTTGGCTGCCCTGTGGAGGGGTCGTGCCAGGAGAGCGAAGTCAGGAATCCAGTACCAGAGGAAACCCACGAGAGCCAAGAAAGAGAGAAGGTTGTCGGCGTTCTGGCGGGGAGAGGGGAGGCCGGAGATGCTGGCGTTGTGGTAGGCGGAGGCGGTCTCCAGTGAGTGTTTTCGAGGTGTAGGGGTTAAGGATATACCCAGCTAGGTAACCGTGGGGGTGCAAAGTTGCGCTTTGGAGGGAGTGACCGGGTACCCTTTAGAACCAAGGAAGCTGAGGAGGAGAGCAGTGTCTTCCTGTGAGGAAGGTCGGGAGGGCCTACAAAGGGGAAGGTCATCGACTTCTTGGAGGAGTGTGCTCTGTGTGAAAGAGCCTTGTTGGAGATGTCTAGAAAGGGCCTGGCCAAAGAGATGGGGACTATCCTTGGAGTCCCTGAGGCAGGACCGTCCAGGCCAGTTGTCCTGAGGTATGTGTGTCGGGGTCTTCCCATGGGAAGGCCAAGAGAACGTATGAATGTGGGTGTGGAGGAGCAGTGAATCAAGAAGGCATCTTTGAGGCCTAAGCGTGAGAAGTGAGTAGCGGTGGAGGGAACAGTAGGAAGTGGGGCGTATGGGTTGGGCACCAGCGGGTGGAGAGGGCTAGCAGCCTCGTTGATGAGTCTTCAACCTTGTACTAGGCGATAGGCTCCAGAAGGTTTCCTGGCAGGGAGAATGGGGGTGATGCTCGGGGAGCTGTTGGGGATAAGGAGGCCGTGCTGGCCAAGTCGGTCTGTACTAGGTTTAAGTCCCCGTCGGTGAGTTTCCGAAATGGAGAATTGGGGCTGAGAAGGAGAGGAGGCGGGGGGGTTTGATCTTTTAAGTGGGTTTTGACTGGGGGGTGGTGAGTGGCCACCATTGGTTTAGAGGTGTCCCAGACTTGGGGGTTAAGGGGTAGAGGGAGACGGGGGGCGTGGAGTGGAGGGATCAGGAGAAATGAAGGGTAAGACGAGGTGAGCAGAGGCAGTGGGTGAGGGAGAAAGACGAACGGTGGCCTTGAGTTTGTGTAGGATCTCCCGGCCGAGGAGAGGAGCCGGGCAGGAAGGAGTTCTAAGGAAGGAGGGTGAGAGGGGAGCCCGTCCGTGGAGTAGATGGAGGTGCCATCAGTTCCCCCCACCACCACCACTGGAGAGGGGAACCCGGCACCCGAGTGGAAGGCAGAATGGAGCCAGTCGCCCCGTGTCCAGCAGGAAAGAGACGGACTTCCCCGCTCCCGGGAGCAGGACCCCACGTTGTGCCCCAGGTAGCAAATCCGAGAAAGCCCCCAGGAGCCGACACCGATGCAAACACACGAGGGTTTCTTTACAAGCTCGAGCTTGGGTCCAAGTATACCCGACACGGCGGAGCAGGGACTTGGACCCCGGGGCTCAGAGGCGTAGCAGCTTTCCGGGGGCCAGTGGCCCACGGGATTGTAACACACACAGAAGGTTGCACAGTCATGTGAGTCCGCCCGCAACTGGGGGCCAGTTGACTCCCAGTTTACCCTACCTATGGTGACCGTTTGAACTGGCCTATCACTCTGGTCAGAATTGGCGCGCAGTGTTGGGGGGCACAAGCGGGGGTTACATTTTTATGATCTGATTTCGGGTAAGGGTGTGCTCAGTGGCTTGACTAGGGTGGGGCAGCGCCTTAAGCAATAAGCAGGTCCTGTGGGGGTCATAGCAGGAGGTGGCGGGTGCAGCAGAAAATGGAGTTAGTCCTGCTCCGCTTGTCCAGGGGCAGGGGATTTTTGTGAAATTCCCTGGGTCCCACACCCCAGGCTCGGCCTGGGTTAGGGGGTGTCCGAGTCTGGGCCCCGCGAGTCGTGGTCCAGTCCGAGTAGTCGGAAGGTTGGACTTTGCGGCTCAGGGTTGCCTCCGTGTGGAGGCGCCGAGGATGCCCCGAGACCAGGGCAGGCGGATTTCCAGTGGCCCGTCACTCGACATCGCGGGCCTGGCCGCGTCGGCTCCGTGATCCTGGGACATTGACGGGCCCGGTGTCCCTCGGTGCCGCGTCTGACGCAAGCCCCAGGCGGGATGCGGTGGGGTGCCCCTCTGTGTGCCTCCCGGAGCCCGCCGGCCGCAGGGCTGCCAGCGAGGCTGGGGTGTGGAGTTGCACCTGCACCTGCAGCTGCAGTCTGGCCTGCCCCTGCGGTTCAGCCGCTCTTCGACTCGGGTGTTCAAGACGTTCAATGCCATGGTCGGCAGGTCGGGAATGGGAGTTTGGGGACCCTCTTCGGCCTTCTTGAATTTTTTTTTCCAGGTATCGGGGAGGACTGAGAGAGAAAATGCGTCGCCACCACAGTAGCCCTGGACGGGGCCGGGGAGGCAGGGTCCAGGCGAGGGTACTGGGTTACAGCCTCAGCGAGCCTCTGAAGGCAAAGAGCAGGCTTCTCATCTGGGTTCTGAGCGACTTGCCGGACCCTAGCGTAGTTGACAGACAGCCCTGTTAGAGACCGCCCGCGTGCCAGCGTGGAGACAGTGGACGTGGGGCGGCGGCGGCGGCGGCGGCGGCGGCGGCGGCGGCCCCCCCCCTCCCGGCCCGTCTGCTAAGGGCGTGCGGGATCCTCGGCGGGAACCGCCCGAGCACCGATTGGCACAGCCCCGTCGGTGAAACGGACCCGGCCGGCGTGTTGTCGGGCGGCAGCCTGCATTCGCTCCCTGTCCTCTGGTGGAAGGGGGGTGGTCTGCAGCACATGCAAATCCTGCCAAGTCAAGCAAGCCCTCTGCCTGGGCCAAATACTGAATTCTTGGCTGCAGTCCCGGGTTAGCAGAGTAAGAGCCCAGCCCCCTTTTCCATGTGGGAAAGGTCCTGAAGGGAGAAAGCGTGGACCCGAACAATCCCTTCAGCTCCCACCACCTGTCGCAGGGGGCCGGCCAGGTCAGGGGAGGCGAGACCTTGTGGGATCTTGTGCACCTGGATCGGAGGGGAGGTAGGGGGGTGAAGGTTGGGGGTCAGAAACGGGTAAGGAGGTGTGTGGTTGGGAGGCAGGAGGAGGAGAAGGGGGCAGGGGGCAGGGCTGGCGTTCCCCTAGTAGGTGTTCGGGCCAGGGTGTCAGGGGACCCTGAGACAGGGGAAGGGGGAAAGGATTCGGGGGCTCTTGGAGCTGAGGGAATGGGTGGAGGGGGCGGAGGGAGCGGCTCCCGCGCCGAAAGGACCTGGGTGGTGGAACATTGGGAGCAGAGAGAGGGGCGAGAGCGGAGGTCCCAGAAAGCCTGCATGCCTGGGACCTTGGTCCGCTTGCCCTGAGGTCTAGAGATTGTCCTGGGCCGTGAGAATTTGGTAGTCAGAAGTACCCTCAGGGGCCGTGGAGACTGATTGTCCAGGTAATATTGGGGCCGGGCCACCGTAGAGAAATGAATGAGGCTGAGGCGGCGCCTTTTCAGGTCCTGGGAAAGGCCCCGGGTTTTCTTTCTTTTCTTTTTTTTTAAGTTTTTATTTATTTATGATAGTCACACAGAGAGAGAGAGGGGGTGGGGGGCAGAGACACAAGCACATGCACCGGGAGCCTGACGTGGGATTCGGTGCCGGGTCTCCAGGATCGGACCCTGGGTCAAAGGCAGGCGCCAGACCGCTGCGCCACCCAGGGATCCCGGCCCCGGGTTTTGAAATTGGACAGTAGACAACCCGTCGGAGTTTCGGGGTCACATTGGGATTGGGCAGTTCCATGATTCGCACCGGGTAACCCGGAGACTGAAGACAGGCGTCCCCGTTTGCAGCCCAGGGTCACCAGAGAAACAGAGGTGGCCCTAAGGATGAGGACGTCTCCTGATCCCCAGGGAGCACCGGAGAGCCACCCGCTGGCTCTGTGGAGTTGCCCTGGCGCGGCCGCGGCTTCCGGCAGCACCAGCGGGACAGGGGCACGGAATCAGGGGGCGCCTACCCGGCGACTCGAGGCGTGGGGTTCAGTTCAGGTCCTGGTGGTGAGAGGAGAGGGGCTCCCTCCAGAGCGGGGCCTCGAACTCCTCCCGGGTTTCGGCACCAAATCTCAGGTTTCATGCGACTGGTAGGCAAATGAACTAGAGAGGCCAGGCAAAGGTGGGTCAAAAGAGGCTTTCAGTGGGCGCATCTGGGGCGAGGTTCCCAGGCCCCGAGAGGGAGCAGAGCCGGGGAAGCCGGCTTTTGAAGGGGGAGTGCTAAGGGCTCGTGTCTGTACGGGCTGATAGGCATTGGGGCATGTGACTGGAGGAAGCGGTACGGGGCGATAAGCGCTTCTGCCTTTCTATGGGGTCTGGGTAAGTAAGGTATGGTTCAGGTTTCCTACCTGGGTCCTGTCTCGCCAGTGACGTGTCCTTGGGCGGCCACCAGGGTTGAAGCCGGGGAGACCCCGATAAGTAGTGGGAGAAAGATCACTCGTTTGTGCTTCTCCGGGACGCTGGCCAGGAGGGCTACTTCTGCCCGACTAGAGAGAGTTCGTCGCGGAACCAGGGAGACAGGCAGACAGAGGAGAGAGGCAGAGGTACCTAGAGATTCAGAAAGGCTGCCCGTTGCGCCAAGAGAGACCACGGATCGGGGCGTGATGAGAGGTAACATTTGACAGGGTGACTACACGCAGGGAAGACCTAAGGGTGGAGTAAGACAAAGGGAAGTGGTGGTTGAGAGGGTCCGTGAATAAGGCATTGTCCAGGAGAGAGGGAGAATGCAATGCCCTGGAGGTGCGGGTGTGAGGTTGGCGCAGTTCAATGCGTTCGGGAGGGGAACGGCCACCAGGGAAGAGGGGGGCTTTGCCCCAGGCGGCACAGATAAAACAGTGGGACAGATTGCCCATGCCTGAAAGGCTGGAGAGGGAAGTAAGTGCCTTGTTGGCTAAGTTTCATCTAGGAGAAGGGGCCCCGCCCCGGGCCTGAGCTGGGGTAGCCTGTAGGTGGGTTTGGAGAAGTTGCTCCTGTGCACGTATGGTGGGAGTCTGGTTCCTTCGGTCGGGTTGGATTGGTGGAAGTGAGAGCCGCACGTGTGTATGTCGTGTAGATGCGGGGAGAGAAGACGGTAGGGTAGGAGGAAAAGGGGCAGCGGTACAATTTTGCGGTTACCCCCGTCGCCCAGTGGGAATCCCAAGGGTCCAGAATAGTTAGGCCATAGTTACTGTGTGTTGTGTAGAAGGGCCTCATGGGTCACTGGTTGCAAAGGTGCCGGCGAAAGGGTCCCGGCACAAGTGGCCAAGGCGATGAATATTCCAGTAGCGATAAGGGCAGCATCCGTGGATTTCAACCGGGTAGTTTTGGCAGGTAGGATGGGTCTTGATCATAGGTGGAAGAGATTCTAGGATCAGATGTGGATACAGGAATTGACTGGCAATTGGGGATGGAGAAATTGATGAGGGCCTGGCAACCCAGTGGTTGACAATCAGTGGTGGACATTCCCCGGTGCCAGGTTTCTGTCATGTAAACGTCCACCTAAACCCAGGATCAGTGGTCGGGTGACCAGGAGGTAGGACCAGGAGGAGGAGGATGGAGCCATAGCAGTATTGGAGTAGGTCCCAAAGGTGGTCCTGCGCATCCGTGTCGTGAGGGGCCTCGCTTTCACTTAGAGCTGTGTACCCCGCGGGTGGTGTGCTAGGAGTTTGGCGGCCGTGGGGGTCGTAAGGGCCACCGTATCGGGACCGGTGCACTTAGGCTGTAAGGTTTTTGGGTATAGTTCTTGTAGCAGGACGCTATCCCCTGGGGCCAGGGCTTGGGGAGTATCTGCTGTGGGTTCCCCTGGAGTCGGGCTGACTGAGTCGCATGGGCCCGCAGGAGGGCTCTTAGAAGAGTTAGGTAAGGTAGGCAAGATAGGAGCAGAGGAGGCGGTGACGGGAAGATTTTGAGTGAGCAGGAAGGGCCGCCAACGAGAAGCTGAAAGGGACTTAGACCCCACGGCCCTCTAGGGGAAGCTCTGAGCCTTGTTAAAGCCAGCGGGAGGAGGGTGGCCAGGACGGGCGGGCTTCAAGGGCAGTTTGGTGAGACGTTCCTCGAGAAGGCCGTCGGCCCGCTCTCCCTTACCCGAAGACTGGGGTTGGTATGGGATATGGGGTTTCCAGGTAATATTTAGGCTCTCGGAGACTTGCTGGGTGATGCTGGAGATGAGGCCGGGCCGTTGTCAGATGGTAGGGTCCGCGGGAGGCCGAACCTCGGAATGATGTGTTGGAGGGCTATGGTGGCCGCCGCCTCCGCAGTGTCCCGAGGTATGGAGAAAGCCCCTATCCACCGTGTAAAGGTGTCCACTGAGGCTAACAGGTAGGGAAAGGATTTATGGCGTGGCACGTGGGAAAAGTCAGGCTGCCAGTCCTCGCCAGGTTGGTGTGCGCAGAGCTGGGGATTGGGCCCCGCCGGGCCTGCGAATTCCCCCTCGAGCGTTGACCGTGGAGCAGGGTTTGCAAGACTTCGGCGCCTCTCCGGTAACCTGTGGCACATGTGGAGGGTGGAAAAGGGGTTGTAGGAACTGGTGTAAGGCCTTGGGCCCGACGTGTAGGGACTGCCGTATGTCTGAAACGATCATGGGGGCTGAAGGGTCTGGAAGAGCGAGTTTCTTTGGAATGAAGATGCGGCCTTTGTCCCTGGCGATTCCTCCCATCCTTTTGGGTGTCTGTCTGAGTTTCCTGGTGTGTGTAAGAGGGGGACTGTGGTGTGTGGAGGAAGAGGAGGGGAGCTGGTGGGGGTCTAAGGCAGTGGGTCGGGCAGTGGAGAGTCGGCTTTGTTGTTGCCTCGGGACACCAGGTCCTCGGAGGGTCGGTCCACGACAGTGGACAGTGGCTACTTGAGTGAGGTTGGGGGGTCTGAGGGTCTGGGCTGAGGGTCTCCAGTAGTTGTGAAATGAGGTGCCCATTGATTCTGGGTGGTACCCTTGGTGGTAAGACACCCTCGCTCTTGCCAGAGGACAGAATGTGTGTGTGTGATGAGGGAGGCGTATTTGGAGGCAGTGTATGTGGTGTCCCGAGGGGGAGGGCAGCCGCCTCCAGGACGGCATCGAGGGTAAGCAAGTACGGCGTAGGCCGCGTGTCTCTCTCTGGCCGTCCGGGGCGATGAGAGAACTACCATCCACAAAGAGGATTCATTCGGTCAGGCTTCGGGAGGGCTTGATAGGAAAGTCCCGACGTGGAGGAGTCAGCTCGTGCAGGAGTTGAGGGCAGGAATGGGAGGGTTCTGAGTGAGTCGCGGGGGGAGTACCCACCCGCAGGAGGGGAGCAGGATTTAGACGAGAGGTTGGTGGGTGGTAGATGTCCGGGTTTTCGATGAAGAGGAGAAGATCAAGTTGGAGTCTAGCGGGGTCCAGATGAGAAACAGATTTCTGGCTCAGTAGATCTGTGTCCCAGGCGGTGAGAGGAGAAAACGGTGAGGGGCCTTGTAGAGTGAGTGTAAGGGCCTCCTTTGTCAGGGAGGCGGCCCCAGCCAGGGCTCTGAGACATGGTTGCCAGCCCTGAGCGGCGACATCTAGCTGTTGTGAGAGGTACGCCCGTGTCCGCTCCGTTGGTCCTGTTGGCTGTACCAGGAGGCGAGGGGCCGAGCGGGAACGTTCATCAGTCAATAAGTAGGGAGGTTTTGGGGGATCTGGAAGAGCTGAAACGGGTCCCAGAGTAAGGCAGTCTTCCCGTTTGGAGAAAAGGTGTTTGACAGGGGAGGGGTCTGTCCGTGGCCCCCGTGGGGTTGGTTTGGCTGCCCTGTGGAGGGGTCGTGCCAGGAGAGCGAAGTCAGGAATCCAGTACCAGAGGAAACCCACGAGAGCCAAGAAAGAGAGAAGGTTGTCGGCGTTCTGGCGGGGAGAGGGGAGGCCGGAGATGCTGGCGTTGTGGTAGGCGGAGGCGGTCTCCAGTGAGTGTTTTCGAGGTGTAGGGGTTAAGGATATACCCAGCTAGGTAACCGTGGGGGTGCAAAGTTGCGCTTTGGAGGGAGTGACCGGGTACCCTTTAGAACCAAGGAAGCTGAGGAGGAGAGCAGTGTCTTCCTGTGAGGAAGGTCGGGAGGGCCTACAAAGGGGAAGGTCATCGACTTCTTGGAGGAGTGTGCTCTGTGTGAAAGAGCCTTGTTGGAGATGTCTAGAAAGGGCCTGGCCAAAGAGATGGGGACTATCCTTGGAGTCCCTGAGGCAGGACCGTCCAGGCCAGTTGTCCTGAGGTATGTGTGTCGGGGTCTTCCCATGGGAAGGCCAAGAGAACGTATGAATGTGGGTGTGGAGGAGCAGTGAATCAAGAAGGCGTCTTTGAGGCCTAAGCGTGAGAAGTGAGTAGCGGTGGAGGGAACAGTAGGAAGTGGGGCGTATGGGTTGGGCACCAGCGGGTGGAGAGGGCTAGCAGCCTCGTTGATGAGTCTTCAACCTTGTACTAGGCGATAGGCTCCAGAAGGTTTCCTGGCAGGGAGAATGGGGGTGATGCTCGGGGAGCTGTTGGGGATAAGGAGGCCGTGCTGGCCAAGTCGGTCTGTACTAGGTTTAAGTCCCCGTCGGTGAGTTTCCGAAATGGAGAATTGGGGCTGAGAAGGAGAGGAGGCGGGGGGGTTTGATCTTTTAAGTGGGTTTTGACTGGGGGGTGGTGAGTGGCCACCATTGGTTTAGAGGTGTCCCAGACTTGGGGGTTAAGGGGTAGAGGGAGACGGGGGGCGTGGAGTGGAGGGATCAGGAGAAATGAAGGGTAAGACGAGGTGAGCAGAGGCAGTGGGTGAGGGAGAAAGACGAACGGTGGCCTTGAGTTTGTGTAGGATCTCCCGGCCGAGGAGAGGAGCCGGGCAGGAAGGAGTTCTAAGGAAGGAGGGTGAGAGGGGAGCCCGTCCGTGGAGTAGATGGAGGTGCCATCAGTTCCCCCCACCACCACCACTGGAGAGGGGAACCCGGCACCCGAGTGGAAGGCAGAATGGAGCCAGTCGCCCCGTGTCCAGCAGGAAAGAGACGGACTTCCCCGCTCCCGGGAGCAGGACCCCACGTTGTGCCCCAGGTAGCAAATCCGAGAAAGCCCCCAGGAGCCGACACCGATGCAAACACACGAGGGTTTCTTTACAAGCTCGAGCTTGGGTCCAAGTATACCCGACACGGCGGAGCAGGGACTTGGACCCCGGGGCTCAGAGGCGTAGCAGCTTTCCGGGGGCCAGTGGCCCACGGGATTGTAACACACACAGAAGGTTGCACAGTCATGTGAGTCCGCCCGCAACTGGGGGCCAGTTGACTCCCAGTTTACCCTACCTATGGTGACCGTTTGAACTGGCCTATCACTCTGGTCAGAATTGGCGCGCAGTGTTGGGGGGCACAAGCGGGGGTTACATTTTTATGATCTGATTTCGGGTAAGGGTGTGCTCAGTGGCTTGACTAGGGTGGGGCAGCGCCTTAAGCAATAAGCAGGTCCTGTGGGGGTCATAGCAGGAGGTGGCGGGTGCAGCAGAAAATGGAGTTAGTCCTGCTCCGCTTGTCCAGGGGCAGGGGATTTTTGTGAAATTCCCTGGGTCCCACACCCCAGGCTCGGCCTGGGTTAGGGGGTGTCCGAGTCTGGGCCCCGCGAGTCGTGGTCCAGTCCGAGTAGTCGGAAGGTTGGACTTTGCGGCTCAGGGTTGCCTCCGTGTGGAGGCGCCGAGGATGCCCCGAGACCAGGGCAGGCGGATTTCCAGTGGCCCGTCACTCGACATCGCGGGCCTGGCCGCGTCGGCTCCGTGATCCTGGGACATTGACGGGCCCGGTGTCCCTCGGTGCCGCGTCTGACGCAAGCCCCAGGCGGGATGCGGTGGGGTGCCCCTCTGTGTGCCTCCCGGAGCCCGCCGGCCGCAGGGCTGCCAGCGAGGCTGGGGTGTGGAGTTGCACCTGCACCTGCAGCTGCAGTCTGGCCTGCCCCTGCGGTTCAGCCGCTCTTCGTCTCGGGTGTTCAAGACGTTCAATGCCATGGTCGGCAGGTCGGGAATGGGAGTTTGGGGACCCTCTTCGGCCTTCTTGAATTTTTTTTTCCGGGTATCGGGGAGGACTGAGAGAGAAAATGCGTCGCCACCACAGTAGCCCTGGACGGGGCCGGGGAGGCAGGGTCCAGGCGAGGGTACTGGGTTACAGCCTCAGCGAGCCTCTGAAGGCAAAGAGCAGGCTTCTCATCTGGGTTCTGAGCGACTTGCCGGACCCTAGCGTAGTTGACAGACAGCCCTGTTAGAGACCGCCCGCGTGCCAGCGTGGAGACAGTGGACGTGGGGCGGCGGCGGCGGCGGCGGCGGCGGCGGCGGCGGCCCCCCCCCTCCCGGCCCGTCTGCTAAGGGCGTGCGGGATCCTCGGCGGGAACCGCCCGAGCACCGATTGGCACAGCCCCGTCGGTGAAACGGACCCGGCCGGCGTGTTGTCGGGCGGCAGCCTGCATTCGCTCCCTGTCCTCTGGTGGAAGGGGGGTGGTCTGCAGCACATGCAAATCCTGCCAAGTCAAGCAAGCCCTCTGCCTGGGCCAAATACTGAATTCTTGGCTGCAGTCCCGGGTTAGCAGAGTAAGAGCCCAGCCCCCTTTTCCATGTGGGAAAGGTCCTGAAGGGAGAAAGCGTGGACCCGAACAATCCCTTCAGCTCCCACCACCTGTCGCAGGGGGCCGGCCAGGTCAGGGGAGGCGAGACCTTGTGGGATCTTGTGCACCTGGATCGGAGGGGAGGTAGGGGGGTGAAGGTTGGGGGTCAGAAACGGGTAAGGAGGTGTGTGGTTGGGAGGCAGGAGGAGGAGAAGGGGGCAGGGGGCAGGGCTGGCGTTCCCCTAGTAGGTGTTCGGGCCAGGGTGTCAGGGGACCCTGAGACAGGGGAAGGGGGAAAGGATTCGGGGGCTCTTGGAGCTGAGGGAATGGGTGGAGGGGGCGGAGGGAGCGGCTCCCGCGCCGAAAGGACCTGGGTGGTGGAACATTGGGAGCAGAGAGAGGGGCGAGAGCGGAGGTCCCAGAAAGCCTGCATGCCTGGGACCTTGGTCCGCTTGCCCTGAGGTCTAGAGATTGTCCTGGGCCGTGAGAATTTGGTAGTCAGAAGTACCCTCAGGGGCCGTGGAGACTGATTGTCCAGGTAATATTGGGGCCGGGCCACCGTAGAGAAATGAATGAGGCTGAGGCGGCGCCTTTTCAGGTCCTGGGAAAGGCCCCGGGTTTTCTTTCTTTTCTTTTTTTTTAAGTTTTTATTTATTTATGATAGTCACACACAGAGAGAGAGGGGGTGGGGGGCAGAGACACAAGCACATGCACCGGGAGCCTGACGTGGGATTCGGTGCCGGGTCTCCAGGATCGGACCCTGGGTCAAAGGCAGGCGCCAGACCGCTGCGCCACCCAGGGATCCCGGCCCCGGGTTTTGAAATTGGACAGTAGACAACCCGTCGGAGTTTCGGGGTCACATTGGGATTGGGCAGTTCCATGATTCGCACCGGGTAACCCGGAGACTGAAGACAGGCGTCCCCGTTTGCAGCCCAGGGTCACCAGAGAAACAGAGGTGGCCCTAAGGATGAGGACGTCTCCTGATCCCCAGGGAGCACCGGAGAGCCACCCGCTGGCTCTGTGGAGTTGCCCTGGCGCGGCCGCGGCTTCCGGCAGGACCAGCGGGACAGGGGCACGGAATCAGGGGGCGCCTACCCGGCGACTCGAGGCGTGGGGTTCAGTTCAGGTCCTGGTGGTGAGAGGAGAGGGGCTCCCTCCAGAGCGGGGCCTCGAACTCCTCCCGGGTTTCGGCACCAAATCTCAGGTTTCATGCGACTGGTAGGCAAATGAACTAGAGAGGCCAGGCAAAGGTGGGTCAAAAGAGGCTTTCAGTGGGCGCATCTGGGGCGAGGTTCCCAGGCCCCGAGAGGGAGCAGAGCCGGGGAAGCCGGCTTTTGAAGGGGGAGTGCTAAGGGCTCGTGTCTGTACGGGCTGATAGGCATTGGGGCATGTGACTGGAGGAAGCGGTACGGGGCGATAAGCGCTTCTGCCTTTCTATGGGGTCTGGGTAAGTAAGGTATGGTTCAGGTTTCCTACCTGGGTCCTGTCTCGCCAGTGACGTGTCCTTGGGCGGCCACCAGGGTTGAAGCCGGGGAGACCCCGATAAGTAGTGGGAGAAAGATCACTCGTTTGTGCTTCTCCGGGACGCTGGCCAGGAGGGCTACTTCTGCCCGACTAGAGAGAGTTCGTCGCGGAACCAGGGAGACAGGCAGACAGAGGAGAGAGGCAGAGGTACCTAGAGATTCAGAAAGGCTGCCCGTTGCGCCAAGAGAGACCACGGATCGGGGCGTGATGAGAGGTAACATTTGACAGGGTGACTACACGCAGGGAAGACCTAAGGGTGGAGTAAGACAAAGGGAAGTGGTGGTTGAGAGGGTCCGTGAATAAGGCATTGTCCAGGAGAGAGGGAGAATGCAATGCCCTGGAGGTGCGGGTGTGAGGTTGGCGCAGTTCAATGCGTTCGGGAGGGGAACGGCCACCAGGGAAGAGGGGGGCTTTGCCCCAGGCGGCACAGATAAAACAGTGGGACAGATTGCCCATGCCTGAAAGGCTGGAGAGGGAAGTAAGTGCCTTGTTGGCTAAGTTTCATCTAGGAGAAGGGGCCCCGCCCCGGGCCTGAGCTGGGGTAGCCTGTAGGTGGGTTTGGAGAAGTTGCTCCTGTGCACGTATGGTGGGAGTCTGGTTCCTTCGGTCGGGTTGGATTGGTGGAAGTGAGAGCCGCACGTGTGTATGTCGTGTAGATGCGGGGAGAGAAGACGGTAGGGTAGGAGGAAAAGGGGCAGCGGTACAATTTTGCGGTTACCCCCGTCGCCCAGTGGGAATCCCAAGGGTCCAGAATAGTTAGGCCATAGTTACTGTGTGTTGTGTAGAAGGGCCTCATGGGTCACTGGTTGCAAAGGTGCCGGCGAAAGGGTCCCGGCACAAGTGGCCAAGGCGATGAATATTCCAGTAGCGATAAGGGCAGCATCCGTGGATTTCAACCGGGTAGTTTTGGCAGGTAGGATGGGTCTTGATCATAGGTGGAAGAGATTCTAGGATCAGATGTGGATACAGGAATTGACTGGCAATTGGGGATGGAGAAATTGATGAGGGCCTGGCAACCCAGTGGTTGACAATCAGTGGTGGACATTCCCCGGTGCCAGGTTTCTGTCATGTAAACGTCCACCTAAACCCAGGGTCAGTGGTCGGGTGACCAGGAGGTAGGACCAGGAGGAGGAGGATGGAGCCATAGCAGTATTGGAGTAGGTCCCAAAGGTGGTCCTGCGCATCCGTGTCGTGAGGGGCCTCGCTTTCACTTAGAGCTGTGTACCCCGCGGGTGGTGTGCTAGGAGTTTGGCGGCCGTGGGGGTCGTAAGGGCCACCGTATCGGGACCGGTGCACTTAGGCTGTAAGGTTTTTGGGTATAGTTCTTGTAGCAGGACGCTATCCCCTGGGGCCAGGGCTTGGGGAGTATCTGCTGTGGGTTCCCCTGGAGTCGGGCTGACTGAGTCGCATGGGCCCGCAGGAGGGCTCTTAGAAGAGTTAGGTAAGGTAGGCAAGATAGGAGCAGAGGAGGCGGTGACGGGAAGATTTTGAGTGAGCAGGAAGGGCCGCCCACGAGAAGCTGAAAGGGACTTGGAGCTCACGGCCCTCTAGGGGAAGCTCTGAGCCTTGTTAAAGCCAGCGGGAGGAGGGTGGCCAGGACGGGCGGGCTTCAAGGGCAGTTTGGTGAGACGTCCCTCGAGAAGGCCGTCGGCCCGCTCTCCCTTACCCGAAGACTGGGGTTGGTATGGGATATGGGGTTTCCAGGTAATATTTAGGCTCTCGGAGACTTGCTGGGTGATGCTGGAGATGAGGCCGGGCCGTTGTCAGATGGTAGGGTCCGCGGGAGGCCGAACCTCGGAATGATGTGTTGGAGGGCTATGGTGGCCGCCGCCTCCGCAGTGTCCCGAGGTATGGAGAAAGCCCCTATCCACCGTGTAAAGGTGTCCACTGAGGCTAACAGGTAGGGAAAGGATTTATGGCGTGGCACGTGGGAAAAGTCAGGCTGCCAGTCCTCGCCAGGTTGGTGTGCGCAGAGCTGGGGATTGGGCCCCGCCGGGCCTGCGAATTCCCCCTCGAGCGTTGACCGTGGAGCAGGGTTTGCAAGACTTCGGCGCCTCTCCGGTAACCTGTGGCACATGTGGAGGGTGGAAAAGGGGTTGTAGGAACTGGTGTAAGGCCTTGGGCCCGACGTGTAGGGACTGCCGTATGTCTGAAACGATCATGGGGGCTGAAGGGTCTGGAAGAGCGAGTTTCTTTGGAATGAAGATGCGGCCTTTGTCCCTGGCGATTCCTCCCATCCTTTTGGGTGTCTGTCTGAGTTTCCTGGTGTGTGTAAGAGGGGGACTGTGGTGTGTGGAGGAAGAGGAGGGGAGCTGGTGGGGGTCTAAGGCAGTGGGTCGGGCAGTGGAGAGTCGGCTTTGTTGTTGCCTCGGGACACCAGGTCCTCGGAGGGTCGGTCCACGACAGTGGACAGTGGCTACTTGAGTGAGGTTGGGGGGTCTGAGGGTCTGGGCTGAGGGTCTCCAGTAGTTGTGAAATGAGGTGCCCATTGATTATGGGTGGTACCCTTGGTGGTAAGACACCCTCGCTCTTGCCAGAGGACAGAATGTGTGTGTGTGATGAGGGAGGTGTATTTGGAGGCAGTGTATGTGGTGTCCCGAGGGGGAGGGCAGCCGCCTCCAGGACGGCATCGAGGGTAAGCAAGTACGGCGTAGGCCGCGTGTCTCTCTCTGGCCGTCCGGGGCGATGAGAGAACTACCATCCACAAAGAGGATTCATTCGGTCAGGCTTCGGGAGGGCTTGATAGGAAAGTCCCGACGTGGAGGAGTCAGCTCGTGCAGGAGTTGAGGGCAGGAATGGGAGGGTTCTGAGTGAGTCGCGGGGGGAGTACCCACCCGCAGGAGGGGAGCAGGATTTAGACGAGAGGTTGGTGGGTGGTAGATGTCCGGGTTTTCGATGAAGAGGAGAAGATCAAGTTGGAGTCTAGCGGGGTCCAGATGAGAAACAGATTTCTGGCTCAGTAGATCTGTGTCCCAGGCGGTGAGAGGAGAAAACGGTGAGGGGCCTTGTAGAGTGAGTGTAAGGGCCTCCTTTGTCAGGGAGGCGGCCCCAGCCAGGGCTCTGAGACATGGTTGCCAGCCCTGAGCGGCGACATCTAGCTGTTGTGAGAGGTACGCCCGTGTCCGCTCCGTTGGTCCTGTTGGCTGTACCAGGAGGCGAGGGGCCGAGCGGGAACGTTCATCAGTCAATAAGTAGGGAGGTTTTGGGGGATCTGGAAGAGCTGAAACGGGTCCCAGAGTAAGGCAGTCTTCCCGTTTGCAGAGAAGGTGTTTGACAGGGGAGGGGTCTGTCCGTGGCCCCCGTGGGGTTGGTTTGGCTGCCCTGTGGAGGGGTCGTGCCAGGAGAGCGAAGTCAGGAATCCAGTACCAGAGGAAACCCACGAGAGCCAAGAAAGAGAGAAGGTTGTCGGCGTTCTGGCGGGGAGAGGGGAGGCCGGAGATGCTGGCGTTGTGGTAGGCGGAGGCGGTCTCCAGTGAGTGTTTTCGAGGTGTAGGGGTTAAGGATATACCCAGCTAGGTAACCGTGGGGGTGCAAAGTTGCGCTTTGGAGGGAGTGACCGGGTACCCTTTAGAACCAAGGAAGCTGAGGAGGAGAGCAGTGTCTTCCTGTGAGGAAGGTCGGGAGGGCCTACAAAGGGGAAGGTCATCGACTTCTTGGAGGAGTGTGCTCTGTGTGAAAGAGCCTTGTTGGAGATGTCTAGAAAGGGCCTGGCCAAAGAGATGGGGACTATCCTTGGAGTCCCTGAGGCAGGACCGTCCAGGCCAGTTGTCCTGAGGTATGTGTGTCGGGGTCTTCCCATGGGAAGGCCAAGAGAACGTATGAATGTGGGTGTGGAGGAGCAGTGAATCAAGAAGGCGTCTTTGAGGCCTAAGCGTGAGAAGTGAGTAGCGGTGGAGGGAACAGTAGGAAGTGGGGCGTATGGGTTGGGCACCAGCGGGTGGAGAGGGCTAGCAGCCTCGTTGATGAGTCTTCAACCTTGTACTAGGCGATAGGCTCCAGAAGGTTTCCTGGCAGGGAGAATGGGGGTGATGCTCGGGGAGCTGTTGGGGATAAGGAGGCCGTGCTGGCCAAGTCGGTCTGTACTAGGTTTAAGTCCCCGTCGGTGAGTTTCCGAAATGGAGAATTGGGGCTGAGAAGGAGAGGAGGCGGGGGGGTTTGATCTTTTAAGTGGGTTTTGACTGGGGGGTGGTGAGTGGCCACCATTGGTTTAGAGGTGTCCCAGACTTGGGG
The DNA here is from genome assembly GCF_048164855.1 of Canis lupus baileyi. Taxonomy (NCBI): domain Eukaryota; kingdom Metazoa; phylum Chordata; class Mammalia; order Carnivora; family Canidae; genus Canis; species Canis lupus. The sequence goes on along the minus strand of NC_132864.1, from coordinate 47,179,224 downwards.
GTTAAGGGGTAGAGGGAGACGGGGGGCGTGGAGTGGAGGGATCAGGAGAAATGAAGGGTAAGACGAGGTGAGCAGAGGCAGTGGGTGAGGGAGAAAGACGAACGGTGGCCTTGAGTTTGTGTAGGATCTCCCGGCCGAGGAGAGGAGCCGGGCAGGAAGGAGTTCTAAGGAAGGAGGGTGAGAGGGGAGCCCGTCCGTGGAGTAGATGGAGGTGCCATCAGTTCCCCCCACCACCACCACTGGAGAGGGGAACCCGGCACCCGAGTGGAAGGCAGAATGGAGCCATTCGCCCCGTGTCCAGCAGGAAAGAGACGGACTTCCCCGCTCCCGGGAGCAGGACCTCACGTTGTGCCCCAGGTAGCAAATCCGAGAAAGCCCCCAGGAGCCGACACCGATGCAAACACACGAGGGTTTCTTTACAAGCTCGAGCTTGGGTCCAAGTATACCCGACACGGCGGAGCAGGGACTTGGACCCCGGGGCTCAGAGGCGTAGCAGCTTTCCGGGGGCCAGTGGCCCACGGGATTGTAACACACACAGAAGGTTGCACAGTCATGTGAGTCCGCCCGCAACTGGGGGCCAGTTGACTCCCAGTTTACCCTACCTATGGTGACCGTTTGAACTGGCCTATCACTCTGGTCAGAATTGGCGCGCAGTGTTGGGGGGCACAAGCGGGGGTTACATTTTTATGATCTGATTTCGGGTAAGGGTGTGCTCAGTGGCTTGACTAGGGTGGGGCAGCGCCTTAAGCAATAAGCAGGTCCTGTGGGGGTCATAGCAGGAGGTGGCGGGTGCAGCAGAAAATGGAGTTAGTCCTGCTCCGCTTGTCCAGGGGCAGGGGATTTTTGTGAAATTCCCTGGGTCCCACACCCCAGGCTCGGCCTGGGTTAGGGGGTGTCCGAGTCTGGGCCCCGCGAGTCGTGGTCCAGTCCGAGTAGTCGGAAGGTTGGACTTTGCGGCTCAGGGTTGCCTCCGTGTGGAGGCGCCGAGGATGCCCCGAGACCAGGGCAGGCGGATTTCCAGTGGCCCGTCACTCGACATCGCGGGCCTGGCCGCGTCGGCTCCGTGATCCTGGGACATTGACGGGCCCGGTGTCCCTCGGTGCCGCGTCTGACGCAAGCCCCAGGCGGGATGCGGTGGGGTGCCCCTCTGTGTGCCTCCCGGAGCCCGCCGGCCGCAGGGTTGCCAGCGAGGCTGGGGTGTGGAGTTGCACCTGCACCTGCAGCTGCAGTCTGGCCTGCCCCTGCGGTTCAGCCGCTCTTCGTCTCGGGTGTTCAAGACGTTCAATGCCATGGTCGGCAGGTCGGGAATGGGAGTTTGGGGACCCTCTTCGGCCTTCTTGAATTTTTTTTTCCGGGTATCGGGGAGGACTGAGAGAGAAAATGCGTCGCCACCACAGTAGCCCTGGACGGGGCCGGGGAGGCAGGGTCCAGGCGAGGGTACTGGGTTACAGCCTCAGCGAGCCTCTGAAGGCAAAGAGCAGGCTTCTCATCTGGGTTCTGAGCGACTTGCCGGACCCTAGCGTAGTTGACAGACAGCCCTGTTAGAGACCGCCCGCGTGCCAGCGTGGAGACAGTGGACGTGGGGCGGCGGCGGCGGCGGCGGCGGCGGCGGCGGCGGCCCCCCCCCTCCCGGCCCGTCTGCTAAGGGCGTGCGGGATCCTCGGCGGGAACCGCCCGAGCACCGATTGGCACAGCCCCGTCGGTGAAACGGACCCGGCCGGCGTGTTGTCGGGCGGCAGCCTGCATTCGCTCCCTGTCCTCTGGTGGAAGGGGGGTGGTCTGCAGCACATGCAAATCCTGCCAAGTCAAGCAAGCCCTCTGCCTGGGCCAAATACTGAATTCTTGGCTGCAGTCCCGGGTTAGCAGAGTAAGAGCCCAGCCCCCTTTTCCATGTGGGAAAGGTCCTGAAGGGAGAAAGCGTGGACCCGAACAATCCCTTCAGCTCCCACCACCTGTCGCAGGGGGCCGGCCAGGTCAGGGGAGGCGAGACCTTGTGGGATCTTGTGCACCTGGATCGGAGGGGAGGTAGGGGGGTGAAGGTTGGGGGTCAGAAACGGGTAAGGAGGTGTGTGGTTGGGAGGCAGGAGGAGGAGAAGGGGGCAGGGGGCAGGGCTGGCGTTCCCCTAGTAGGTGTTCGGGCCAGGGTGTCAGGGGACCCTGAGACAGGGGAAGGGGGAAAGGATTCGGGGGCTCTTGGAGCTGAGGGAATGGGTGGAGGGGGCGGAGGGAGCGGCTCCCGCGCCGAAAGGACCTGGGTGGTGGAACATTGGGAGCAGAGAGAGGGGCGAGAGCGGAGGTCCCAGAAAGCCTGCATGCCTGGGACCTTGGTCCGCTTGCCCTGAGGTCTAGAGATTGTCCTGGGCCGTGAGAATTTGGTAGTCAGAAGTACCCTCAGGGGCCGTGGAGACTGATTGTCCAGGTAATATTGGGGCCGGGCCACCGTAGAGAAATGAATGAGGCTGAGGCGGCGCCTTTTCAGGTCCTGGGAAAGGCCCCGGGTTTTCTTTCTTTTCTTTTTTTTTAAGTTTTTATTTATTTATGATAGTCACACACAGAGAGAGAGGGGGTGGGGGGCAGAGACACAAGCACATGCACCGGGAGCCTGACGTGGGATTCGGTGCCGGGTCTCCAGGATCGGACCCTGGGTCAAAGGCAGGCGCCAGACCGCTGCGCCACCCAGGGATCCCGGCCCCGGGTTTTGAAATTGGACAGTAGACAACCCGTCGGAGTTTCGGGGTCACATTGGGATTGGGCAGTTCCATGATTCGCACCGGGTAACCCGGAGACTGAAGACAGGCGTCCCCGTTTGCAGCCCAGGGTCACCAGAGAAACAGAGGTGGCCCTAAGGATGAGGACGTCTCCTGATCCCCAGGGAGCACCGGAGAGCCACCCGCTGGCTCTGTGGAGTTGCCCTGGCGCGGCCGCGGCTTCCGGCAGGACCAGCGGGACAGGGGCACGGAATCAGGGGGCGCCTACCCGGCGACTCGAGGCGTGGGGTTCAGTTCAGGTCCTGGTGGTGAGAGGAGAGGGGCTCCCTCCAGAGCGGGGCCTCGAACTCCTCCCGGGTTTCGGCACCAAATCTCAGGTTTCATGCGACTGGTAGGCAAATGAACTAGAGAGGCCAGGCAAAGGTGGGTCAAAAGAGGCTTTCAGTGGGCGCATCTGGGGCGAGGTTCCCAGGCCCCGAGAGGGAGCAGAGCCGGGGAAGCCGGCTTTTGAAGGGGGAGTGCTAAGGGCTCGTGTCTGTACGGGCTGATAGGCATTGGGGCATGTGACTGGAGGAAGCGGTACGGGGCGATAAGCGCTTCTGCCTTTCTATGGGGTCTGGGTAAGTAAGGTATGGTTCAGGTTTCCTACCTGGGTCCTGTCTCGCCAGTGACGTGTCCTTGGGCGGCCACCAGGGTTGAAGCCGGGGAGACCCCGATAAGTAGTGGGAGAAAGATCACTCGTTTGTGCTTCTCCGGGACGCTGGCCAGGAGGGCTACTTCTGCCCGACTAGAGAGAGTTCGTCGCGGAACCAGGGAGACAGGCAGACAGAGGAGAGAGGCAGAGGTACCTAGAGATTCAGAAAGGCTGCCCGTTGCGCCAAGAGAGACCACGGATCGGGGCGTGATGAGAGGTAACATTTGACAGGGTGACTACACGCAGGGAAGACCTAAGGGTGGAGTAAGACAAAGGGAAGTGGTGGTTGAGAGGGTCCGTGAATAAGGCATTGTCCAGGAGAGAGGGAGAATGCAATGCCCTGGAGGTGCGGGTGTGAGGTTGGCGCAGTTCAATGCGTTCGGGAGGGGAACGGCCACCAGGGAAGAGGGGGGCTTTGCCCCAGGCGGCACAGATAAAACAGTGGGACAGATTGCCCATGCCTGAAAGGCTGGAGAGGGAAGTAAGTGCCTTGTTGGCTAAGTTTCATCTAGGAGAAGGGGCCCCGCCCCGGGCCTGAGCTGGGGTAGCCTGTAGGTGGGTTTGGAGAAGTTGCTCCTGTGCACGTATGGTGGGAGTCTGGTTCCTTCGGTCGGGTTGGATTGGTGGAAGTGAGAGCCGCACGTGTGTATGTCGTGTAGATGCGGGGAGAGAAGACGGTAGGGTAGGAGGAAAAGGGGCAGCGGTACAATTTTGCGGTTACCCCCGTCGCCCAGTGGGAATCCCAAGGGTCCAGAATAGTTAGGCCATAGTTACTGTGTGTTGTGTAGAAGGGCCTCATGGGTCACTGGTTGCAAAGGTGCCGGCGAAAGGGTCCCGGCACAAGTGGCCAAGGCGATGAATATTCCAGTAGCGATAAGGGCAGCATCCGTGGATTTCAACCGGGTAGTTTTGGCAGGTAGGATGGGTCTTGATCATAGGTGGAAGAGATTCTAGGATCAGATGTGGATACAGGAATTGACTGGCAATTGGGGATGGAGAAATTGATGAGGGCCTGGCAACCCAGTGGTTGACAATCAGTGGTGGACATTCCCCGGTGCCAGGTTTCTGTCATGTAAACGTCCACCTAAACCCAGGGTCAGTGGTCGGGTGACCAGGAGGTAGGACCAGGAGGAGGAGGATGGAGCCATAGCAGTATTGGAGTAGGTCCCAAAGGTGGTCCTGCGCATCCGTGTCGTGAGGGGCCTCGCTTTCACTTAGAGCTGTGTACCCCGCGGGTGGTGTGCTAGGAGTTTGGCGGCCGTGGGGGTCGTAAGGGCCACCGTATCGGGACCGGTGCACTTAGGCTGTAAGGTTTTTGGGTATAGTTCTTGTAGCAGGACGCTATCCCCTGGGGCCAGGGCTTGGGGAGTATCTGCTGTGGGTTCCCCTGGAGTCGGGCTGACTGAGTCGCATGGGCCCGCAGGAGGGCTCTTAGAAGAGTTAGGTAAGGTAGGCAAGATAGGAGCAGAGGAGGCGGTGACGGGAAGATTTTGAGTGAGCAGGAAGGGCCGCCAACGAGAAGCTGAAAGGGACTTAGACCCCACGGCCCTCTAGGGGAAGCTCTGAGCCTTGTTAAAGCCAGCGGGAGGAGGGTGGCCAGGACGGGCGGGCTTCAAGGGCAGTTTGGTGAGACGTCCCTCGAGAAGGCCGTCGGCCCGCTCTCCCTTACCCGAAGACTGGGGTTGGTATGGGATATGGGGTTTCCAGGTAATATTTAGGCTCTCGGAGACTTGCTGGGTGATGCTGGAGATGAGGCCGGGCCGTTGTCAGATGGTAGGGTCCGCGGGAGGCCGAACCTCGGAATGATGTGTTGGAGGGCTATGGTGGCCGCCGCCTCCGCAGTGTCCCGAGGTATGGAGAAAGCCCCTATCCACCGTGTAAAGGTGTCCACTGAGGCTAACAGGTAGGGAAAGGATTTATGGCGTGGCACGTGGGAAAAGTCAGGCTGCCAGTCCTCGCCAGGTTGGTGTGCGCAGAGCTGGGGATTGGGCCCCGCCGGGCCTGCGAATTCCCCCTCGAGCGTTGACCGTGGAGCAGGGTTTGCAAGACTTCGGCGCCTCTCCGGTAACCTGTGGCACATGTGGAGGGTGGAAAAGGGGTTGTAGGAACTGGTGTAAGGCCTTGGGCCCGACGTGTAGGGACTGCCGTATGTCTGAAACGATCATGGGGGCTGAAGGGTCTGGAAGAGCGAGTTTCTTTGGAATGAAGATGCGGCCTTTGTCCCTGGCGATTCCTCCCATCCTTTTGGGTGTCTGTCTGAGTTTCCTGGTGTGTGTAAGAGGGGGACTGTGGTGTGTGGAGGAAGAGGAGGGGAGCTGGTGGGGGTCTAAGGCAGTGGGTCGGGCAGTGGAGAGTCGGCTTTGTTGTTGCCTCGGGACACCAGGTCCTCGGAGGGTCGGTCCACGACAGTGGACAGTGGCTACTTGAGTGAGGTTGGGGGGTCTGAGGGTCTGGGCTGAGGGTCTCCAGTAGTTGTGAAATGAGGTGCCCATTGATTCTGGGTGGTACCCTTGGTGGTAAGACACCCTCGCTCTTGCCAGAGGACAGAATGTGTGTGTGTGATGAGGGAGGCGTATTTGGAGGCAGTGTATGTGGTGTCCCGAGGGGGAGGGCAGCCGCCTCCAGGACGGCATCGAGGGTAAGCAAGTACGGCGTAGGCCGCGTGTCTCTCTCTGGCCGTCCGGGGCGATGAGAGAACTACTATCCACAAAGAGGATTCATTCGGTCAGGCTTCGGGAGGGCTTGATAGGAAAGTCCCGACGTGGAGGAGTCAGCTCGTGCAGGAGTTGAGGGCAGGAATGGGAGGGTTCTGAGTGAGTCGCGGGGGGAGTACCCACCCGCAGGAGGGGAGCAGGATTTAGACGAGAAGTTGGTGGGTGGTAGATGTCCGGGTTTTCGATGAAGAGGAGAAGATCAAGTTGGAGTCTAGCGGGGTCCAGATGAGAAACAGATTTCTGGCTCAGTAGATCTGTGTCCCAGGCGGTGAGAGGAGAAAACGGTGAGGGGCCTTGTAGAGTGAGTGTAAGGGCCTCCTTTGTCAGGGAGGCGGCCCCAGCCAGGGCTCTGAGACATGGTTGCCAGCCCTGAGCGGCGACATCTAGCTGTTGTGAGAGGTACGCCCGTGTCCGCTCCGTTGGTCCTGTTGGCTGTACCAGGAGGCGAGGGGCCGAGCGGGAACGTTCATCAGTCAATAAGTAGGGAGGTTTTGGGGGATCTGGAAGAGCTGAAACGGGTCCCAGAGTAAGGCAGTCTTCCCGTTTGGAGAAAAGGTGTTTGACAGGGGAGGGGTCTGTCCGTGGCCCCCGTGGGGTTGGTTTGGCTGCCCTGTGGAGGGGTCGTGCCAGGAGAGCGAAGTCAGGAATCCAGTACCAGAGGAAACCCACGAGAGCCAAGAAAGAGAGAAGGTTGTCGGCGTTCTGGCGGGGAGAGGGGAGGCCGGAGATGCTGGCGTTGTGGTAGGCGGAGGCGGTCTCCAGTGAGTGTTTTCGAGGTGTAGGGGTTAAGGATATACCCAGCTAGGTAACCGTGGGGGTGCAAAGTTGCGCTTTGGAGGGAGTGACCGGGTACCCTTTAGAACCAAGGAAGCTGAGGAGGAGAGCAGTGTCTTCCTGTGAGGAAGGTCGGGAGGGCCTACAAAGGGGAAGGTCATCGACTTCTTGGAGGAGTGTGCTCTGTGTGAAAGAGCCTTGTTGGAGATGTCTAGAAAGGGCCTGGCCAAAGAGATGGGGACTATCCTTGGAGTCCCTGAGGCAGGACCGTCCAGGCCAGTTGTCCTGAGGTATGTGTGTCGGGGTCTTCCCATGGGAAGGCCAAGAGAACGTATGAATGTGGGTGTGGAGGAGCAGTGAATCAAGAAGGCATCTTTGAGGCCTAAGCGTGAGAAGTGAGTAGCGGTGGAGGGAACAGTAGGAAGTGGGGCGTATGGGTTGGGCACCAGCGGGTGGAGAGGGCTAGCAGCCTCGTTGATGAGTCTTCAACCTTGTACTAGGCGATAGGCTCCAGAAGGTTTCCTGGCAGGGAGAATGGGGGTGATGCTCGGGGAGCTGTTGGGGATAAGGAGGCCGTGCTGGCCAAGTCGGTCTGTACTAGGTTTAAGTCCCCGTCGGTGAGTTTCCGAAATGGAGAATTGGGGCTGAGAAGGAGAGGAGGCGGGGGGGTTTGATCTTTTAAGTGGGTTTTGACTGGGGGGTGGTGAGTGGCCACCATTGGTTTAGAGGTGTCCCAGACTTGGGGGTTAAGGGGTAGAGGGAGACGGGGGGCGTGGAGTGGAGGGATCAGGAGAAATGAAGGGTAAGACGAGGTGAGCAGAGGCAGTGGGTGAGGGAGAAAGACGAACGGTGGCCTTGAGTTTGTGTAGGATCTCCCGGCCGAGGAGAGGAGCCGGGCAGGAAGGAGTTCTAAGGAAGGAGGGTGAGAGGGGAGCCCGTCCGTGGAGTAGATGGAGGTGCCATCAGTTCCCACCACCACCACCACTGGAGAGGGGAACCCGGCACCCGAGTGGAAGGCAGAATGGAGCCAGTCGCCCCGTGTCCAGCAGGAAAGAGACGGACTTCCCCGCTCCCGGGAGCAGGACCCCACGTTGTGCCCCAGGTAGCAAATCCGAGAAAGCCCCCAGGAGCCGACACCGATGCAAACACACGAGGGTTTCTTTACAAGCTCGAGCTTGGGTCCAAGTATACCCGACACGGCGGAGCAGGGACTTGGACCCCGGGGCTCAGAGGCGTAGCAGCTTTCCGGGGGCCAGTGGCCCACGGGATTGTAACACACACAGAAGGTTGCACAGTCATGTGAGTCCGCCCGCAACTGGGGGCCAGTTGACTCCCAGTTTACCCTACCTATGGTGACCGTTTGAACTGGCCTATCACTCTGGTCAGAATTGGCGCGCAGTGTTGGGGGGCACAAGCGGGGGTTACATTTTTATGATCTGATTTCGGGTAAGGGTGTGCTCAGTGGCTTGACTAGGGTGGGGCAGCGCCTTAAGCAATAAGCAGGTCCTGTGGGGGTCATAGCAGGAGGTGGCGGGTGCAGCAGAAAATGGAGTTAGTCCTGCTCCGCTTGTCCAGGGGCAGGGGATTTTTGTGAAATTCCCTGGGTCCCACACCCCAGGCTCGGCCTGGGTTAGGGGGTGTCCGAGTCTGGGCCCCGCGAGTCGTGGTCCAGTCCGAGTAGTCGGAAGGTTGGACTTTGCGGCTCAGGGTTGCCTCCGTGTGGAGGCGCCGAGGATGCCCCGAGACCAGGGCAGGCGGATTTCCAGTGGCCCGTCACTCGACATCGCGGGCCTGGCCGCGTCGGCTCCGTGATCCTGGGACATTGACGGGCCCGGTGTCCCTCGGTGCCGCGTCTGACGCAAGCCCCAGGCGGGATGCGGTGGGGTGCCCCTCTGTGTGCCTCCCGGAGCCCGCCGGCCGCAGGGCTGCCAGCGAGGCTGGGGTATGGAGTTGCACCTGCACCTGCAGCTGCAGTCTGGCCTGCCCCTGCGGTTCAGCCGCTCTTCGTCTCGGGTGTTCAAGACGTTCAATGCCATGGTCGGCAGGTCGGGAATGGGAGTTTGGGGACCCTCTTCGGCCTTCTTGAATTTTTTTTTCCGGGTATCGGGGAGGACTGAGAGAGAAAATGCGTCGCCACCACAGTAGCCCTGGACGGGGCCGGGGAGGCAGGGTCCAGGCGAGGGTACTGGGTTACAGCCTCAGCGAGCCTCTGAAGGCAAAGAGCAGGCTTCTCATCTGGGTTCTGAGCGACTTGCCGGACCCTAGCGTAGTTGACAGACAGCCCTGTTAGAGACCGCCCGCGTGCCAGCGTGGAGACAGTGGACGTGGGGCGGCGGCGGCGGCGGCGGCGGCGGCGGCGGCGGCGGCCCCCCCCCTCCCGGCCCGTCTGCTAAGGGCGTGCGGGATCCTCGGCGGGAACCGCCCGAGCACCGATTGGCACAGCCCCGTCGGTGAAACGGACCCGGCCGGCGTGTTGTCGGGCGGCAGCCTGCATTCGCTCCCTGTCCTCTGGTGGAAGGGGGGTGGTCTGCAGCACATGCAAATCCTGCCAAGTCAAGCAAGCCCTCTGCCTGGGCCAAATACTGAATTCTTGGCTGCAGTCCCGGGTTAGCAGAGTAAGAGCCCAGCCCCCTTTTCCATGTGGGAAAGGTCCTGAAGGGAGAAAGCGTGGACCCGAACAATCCCTTCAGCTCCCACCACCTGTCGCAGGGGGCCGGCCAGGTCAGGGGAGGCGAGACCTTGTGGGATCTTGTGCACCTGGATCGGAGGGGAGGTAGGGGGGTGAAGGTTGGGGGTCAGAAACGGGTAAGGAGGTGTGTGGTTGGGAGGCAGGAGGAGGAGAAGGGGGCAGGGGGCAGGGCTGGCGTTCCCCTAGTAGGTGTTCGGGCCAGGGTGTCAGGGGACCCTGAGACAGGGGAAGGGGGAAAGGATTCGGGGGCTCTTGGAGCTGAGGGAATGGGTGGAGGGGGCGGAGGGAGCGGCTCCCGCGCCGAAAGGACCTGGGTGGTGGAACATTGGGAGCAGAGAGAGGGGCGAGAGCGGAGGTCCCAGAAAGCCTGCATGTCTGGGACCTTGGTCCGCTTGCCCTGAGGTCTAGAGATTGTCCTGGGCCGTGAGAATTTGGTAGTCAGAAGTACCCTCAGGGGCCGTGGAGACTGATTGTCCAGGTAATATTGGGGCCGGGCCACCGTAGAGAAATGAATGAGGCTGAGGCGGCGCCTTTTCAGGTCCTGGGAAAGGCCCCGGGTTTTCTTTCTTTTCTTTTTTTTTAAGTTTTTATTTATTTATGATAGTCACACACAGAGAGAGAGGGGGTGGGGGGCAGAGACACAAGCACATGCACCGGGAGCCTGACGTGGGATTCGGTGCCGGGTCTCCAGGATCGGACCCTGGGTCAAAGGCAGGCGCCAGACCGCTGCGCCACCCAGGGATCCCGGCCCCGGGTTTTGAAATTGGACAGTAGACAACCCGTCGGAGTTTCGGGGTCACATTGGGATTGGGCAGTTCCATGATTCGCACCGGGTAACCCGGAGACTGAAGACAGGCGTCCCCGTTTGCAGCCCAGGGTCACCAGAGAAACAGAGGTGGCCCTAAGGATGAGGACGTCTCCTGATCCCCAGGGAGCACCGGAGAGCCACCCGCTGGCTCTGTGGAGTTGCCCTGGCGCGGCCGCGGCTTCCGGCAGGACCAGCGGGACAGGGGCACGGAATCAGGGGGCGCCTACCCGGCGACTCGAGGCGTGGGGTTCAGTTCAGGTCCTGGTGGTGAGAGGAGAGGGGCTCCCTCCAGAGCGGGGCCTCGAACTCCTCCCGGGTTTCGGCACCAAATCTCAGGTTTCATGCGACTGGTAGGCAAATGAACTAGAGAGGCCAGGCAAAGGTGGGTCAAAAGAGGCTTTCAGTGGGCGCATCTGGGGCGAGGTTCCCAGGCCCCGAGAGGGAGCAGAGCCGGGGAAGCCGGCTTTTGAAGGGGGAGTGCTAAGGGCTCGTGTCTGTACGGGCTGATAGGCATTGGGGCATGTGACTGGAGGAAGCGGTACGGGGCGATAAGCGCTTCTGCCTTTCTATGGGGTCTGGGTAAGTAAGGTATGGTTCAGGTTTCCTACCTGGGTCCTGTCTCGCCAGTGACGTGTCCTTGGGCGGCCACCAGGGTTGAAGCCGGGGAGACCCCGATAAGTAGTGGGAGAAAGATCACTCGTTTGTGCTTCTCCGGGACGCTGGCCAGGAGGGCTACTTCTGCCCGACTAGAGAGAGTTCGTCGCGGAACCAGGGAGACAGGCAGACAGAGGAGAGAGGCAGAGGTACCTAGAGATTCAGAAAGGCTGCCCGTTGCGCCAAGAGAGACCACGGATCGGGGCGTGATGAGAGGTAACATTTGACAGGGTGACTACACGCAGGGAAGACCTAAGGGTGGAGTAAGACAAAGGGAAGTGGTGGTTGAGAGGGTCCGTGAATAAGGCATTGTCCAGGAGAGAGGGAGAATGCAATGCCCTGGAGGTGCGGGTGTGAGGTTGGCGCAGTTCAATGCGTTCGGGAGGGGAACGGCCACCAGGGAAGAGGGGGGCTTTGCCCCAGGCGGCACAGATAAAACAGTGGGACAGATTGCCCATGCCTGAAAGGCTGGAGAGGGAAGTAAGTGCCTTGTTGGCTAAGTTTCATCTAGGAGAAGGGGCCCCGCCCCGGGCCTGAGCTGGGGTAGCCTGTAGGTGGGTTTGGAGAAGTTGCTCCTGTGCACGTATGGTGGGAGTCTGGTTCCTTCGGTCGGGTTGGATTGGTGGAAGTGAGAGCCGCACGTGTGTATGTCGTGTAGATGCGGGGAGAGAAGACGGTAGGGTAGGAGGAAAAGGGGCAGCGGTACAATTTTGCGGTTACCCCCGTCGCCCAGTGGGAATCCCAAGGGTCCAGAATAGTTAGGCCATAGTTACTGTGTGTTGTGTAGAAGGGCCTCATGGGTCACTGGTTGCAAAGGTGCCGGCGAAAGGGTCCCGGCACAAGTGGCCAAGGCGATGAATATTCCAGTAGCGATAAGGGCAGCATCCGTGGATTTCAACCGGGTAGTTTTGGCAGGTAGGATGGGTCTTGATCATAGGTGGAAGAGATTCTAGGATCAGATGTGGATACAGGAATTGACTGGCAATTGGGGATGGAGAAATTGATGAGGGCCTGGCAACCCAGTGGTTGACAATCAGTGGTGGACATTCCCCGGTGCCAGGTTTCTGTCATGTAAACGTCCACCTAAACCCAGGGTCAGTGGTCGGGTGACCAGGAGGTAGGACCAGGAGGAGGAGGATGGAGCCATAGCAGTATTGGAGTAGGTCCCAAAGGTGGTCCTGCGCATCCGTGTCGTGAGGGGCCTCGCTTTCACTTAGAGCTGTGTACCCCGCGGGTGGTGTGCTAGGAGTTTGGCGGCCGTGGGGGTCGTAAGGGCCACCGTATCGGGACCGGTGCACTTAGGCTGTAAGGTTTTTGGGTATAGTTCTTGTAGCAGGACGCTATCCCCTGGGGCCAGGGCTTGGGGAGTATCTGCTGTGGGTTCCCCTGGAGTCGGGCTGACTGAGTCGCATGGGCCCGCAGGAGGGCTCTTAGAAGAGTTAGGTAAGGTAGGCAAGATAGGAGCAGAGGAGGCGGTGACGGGAAGATTTTGAGTGAGCAGGAAGGGCCGCCCACGAGAAGCTGAAAGGGACTTGGAGCTCACGGCCCTCTAGGGGAAGCTCTGAGCCTTGTTAAAGCCAGCGGGAGGAGGGTGGCCAGGACGGGCGGGCTTCAAGGGCAGTTTGGTGAGACGTCCCTCGAGAAGGCCGTCGGCCCGCTCTCCCTTACCCGAAGACTGGGGTTGGTATGGGATATGGGGTTTCCAGGTAATATTTAGGCTCTCGGAGACTTGCTGGGTGATGCTGGAGATGAGGCCGGGCCGTTGTCAGATGGTAGGGTCCGCGGGAGGCCGAACCTCGGAATGATGTGTTGGAGGGCTATGGTGGCCGCCGCCTCCGCAGTGTCCCGAGGTATGGAGAAAGCCCCTATCCACCGTGTAAAGGTGTCCACTGAGGCTAACAGGTAGGGAAAGGATTTATGGCGTGGCACGTGGGAAAAGTCAGGCTGCCAGTCCTCGCCAGGTTGGTGTGCGCAGAGCTGGGGATTGGGCCCCGCCGGGCCTGCGAATTCCCCCTCGAGCGTTGACCGTGGAGCAGGGTTTGCAAGACTTCGGCGCCTCTCCGGTAACCTGTGGCACATGTGGAGGGTGGAAAAGGGGTTGTAGGAACTGGTGTAAGGCCTTGGGCCCGACGTGTAGGGACTGCCGTATGTCTGAAACGATCATGGGGGCTGAAGGGTCTGGAAGAGCGAGTTTCTTTGGAATGAAGATGCGGCCTTTGTCCCTGGCGATTCCTCCCATCCTTTTGGGTGTCTGTCTGAGTTTCCTGGTGTGTGTAAGAGGGGGACTGTGGTGTGTGGAGGAAGAGGAGGGGAGCTGGTGGGGGTCTAAGGCAGTGGGTCGGGCAGTGGAGAGTCGGCTTTGTTGTTGCCTCGGGACACCAGGTCCTCGGAGGGTCGGTCCACGACAGTGGACAGTGGCTACTTGAGTGAGGTTGGGGGGTCTGAGGGTCTGGGCTGAGGGTCTCCAGTAGTTGTGAAATGAGGTGCCCATTGATTCTGGGTGGTACCCTTGGTGGTAAGACACCCTCGCTCTTGCCAGAGGACAGAATGTGTGTGTGTGATGAGGGAGGTGTATTTGGAGGCAGTGTATGTGGTGTCCCGAGGGGGAGGGCAGCCGCCTCCAGGACGGCATCGAGGGTAAGCAAGTACGGCGTAGGCCGCGTGTCTCTCTCTGGCCGTCCGGGGCGATGAGAGAACTACCATCCACAAAGAGGATTCATTCGGTCAGGCTTCGGGAGGGCTTGATAGGAAAGTCCCGACGTGGAGGAGTCAGCTCGTGCAGGAGTTGAGGGCAGGAATGGGAGGGTTCTGAGTGAGTCGCGGGGGGAGTACCCACCCGCAGGAGGGGAGCAGGATTTAGACGAGAGGTTGGTGGGTGGTAGATGTCCGGGTTTTCGATGAAGAGGAGAAGATCAAGTTGGAGTCTAGCGGGGTCCAGATGAGAAACAGATTTCTGGCTCAGTAGATCTGTGTCCCAGGCGGTGAGAGGAGAAAACGGTGAGGGGCCTTGTAGAGTGAGTGTAAGGGCCTCCTTTGTCAGGGAGGCGGCCCCAGCCAGGGCTCTGAGACATGGTTGCCAGCCCTGAGCGGCGACATCTAGCTGTTGTGAGAGGTACGCCCGTGTCCGCTCCGTTGGTCCTGTTGGCTGTACCAGGAGGCGAGGGGCCGAGCGGGAACGTTCATCAGTCAATAAGTAGGGAGGTTTTGGGGGATCTGGAAGAGCTGAAACGGGTCCCAGAGTAAGGCAGTCTTCCCGTTTGCAGAGAAGGTGTTTGACAGGGGAGGGGTCTGTCCGTGGCCCCCGTGGGGTTGGTTTGGCTGCCCTGTGGAGGGGTCGTGCCAGGAGAGCGAAGTCAGGAATCCAGTACCAGAGGAAACCCACGAGAGCCAAGAAAGAGAGAAGGTTGTCGGCGTTCTGGCGGGGAGAGGGGAGGCCGGAGATGCTGGCGTTGTGGTAGGCGGAGGCGGTCTCCAGTGAGTGTTTTCGAGGTGTAGGGGTTAAGGATATACCCAGCTAGGTAACCGTGGGGGTGCAAAGTTGCGCTTTGGAGGGAGTGACCGGGTACCCTTTAGAACCAAGGAAGCTGAGGAGGAGAGCAGTGTCTTCCTGTGAGGAAGGTCGGGAGGGCCTACAAAGGGGAAGGTCATCGACTTCTTGGAGGAGTGTGCTCTGTGTGAAAGAGCCTTGTTGGAGATGTCTAGAAAGGGCCTGGCCAAAGAGATGGGGACTATCCTTGGAGTCCCTGAGGCAGGACCGTCCAGGCCAGTTGTCCTGAGGTATGTGTGTCGGGGTCTTCCCATGGGAAGGCCAAGAGAACGTATGAATGTGGGTGTGGAGGAGCAGTGAATCAAGAAGGCGTCTTTGAGGCCTAAGCGTGAGAAGTGAGTAGCGGTGGAGGGAACAGTAGGAAGTGGGGCGTATGGGTTGGGCACCAGCGGGTGGAGAGGGCTAGCAGCCTCGTTGATGAGTCTTCAACCTTGTACTAGGCGATAGGCTCCAGAAGGTTTCCTGGCAGGGAGAATGGGGGTGATGCTCGGGGAGCTGTTGGGGATAAGGAGGCCGTGCTGGCCAAGTCGGTCTGTACTAGGTTTAAGTCCCCGTCGGTGAGTTTCCGAAATGGAGAATTGGGGCTGAGAAGGAGAGGAGGCGGGGGGGTTTGATCTTTTAAGTGGGTTTTGACTGGGGGGTGGTGAGTGGCCACCATTGGTTTAGAGGTGTCCCAGACTTGGGGGTTAAGGGGTAGAGGGAGACGGGGGGCGTGGAGTGGAGGGATCAGGAGAAATGAAGGGTAAGACGAGGTGAGCAGAGGCAGTGGGTGAGGGAGAAAGACGAACGGTGGCCTTGAGTTTGTGTAGGATCTCCCGGCCGAGGAGAGGAGCCGGGCAGGAAGGAGTTCTAAGGAAGGAGGGTGAGAGGGGAGCCCGTCCGTGGAGTAGATGGAGGTGCCATCAGTTCCCCCCACCACCACCACTGGAGAGGGGAACCCGGCACCCGAGTGGAAGGCAGAATGGAGCCAGTCGCCCCGTGTCCAGCAGGAAAGAGACGGACTTCCCCGCTCCCGGGAGCAGGACCCCACGTTGTGCCCCAGGTAGCAAATCCGAGAAAGCCCCCAGGAGCCGACACCGATGCAAACACACGAGGGTTTCTTTACAAGCTTGAGCTTGGGTCCAAGTATACCCGACACGGCGGAGCAGGGACTTGGACCCCGGGGCTCAGAGGCGTAGCAGCTTTCCGGGGGCCAGTGGCCCACGGGATTGTAACACACACAGAAGGTTGCACAGTCATGTGAGTCCGCCCGCAACTGGGGGCCAGTTGACTCCCAGTTTACCCTACCTATGGTGACCGTTTGAACTGGCCTATCACTCTGGTCAGAATTGGCGCGCAGTGTTGGGGGGCACAAGCGGGGGTTACATTTTTATGATCTGATTTCGGGTAAGGGTGTGCTCAGTGGCTTGACTAGGGTGGGGCAGCGCCTTAAGCAATAAGCAGGTCCTGTGGGGGTCATAGCAGGAGGTGGCGGGTGCAGCAGAAAATGGAGTTAGTCCTGCTCCGCTTGTCCAGGGGCAGGGGATTTTTGTGAAATTCCCTGGGTCCCACACCCCAGGCTCGGCCTGGGTTAGGGGGTGTCCGAGTCTGGGCCCCGCGAGTCGTGGTCCAGTCCGAGTAGTCGGAAGGTTGGACTTTGCGGCTCAGGGTTGCCTCCGTGTGGAGGCGCCGAGGATGCCCCGAGACCAGGGCAGGCGGATTTCCAGTGGCCCGTCACTCGACATCGCGGGCCTGGCCGCGTCGGCTCCGTGATCCTGGGACATTGACGGGCCCGGTGTCCCTCGGTGCCGCGTCTGACGCAAGCCCCAGGCGGGATGCGGTGGGGTGCCCCTCTGTGTGCCTCCCGGAGCCCGCCGGCCGCAGGGCTGCCAGCGAGGCTGGGGTGTGGAGTTGCACCTGCACCTGCAGCTGCAGTCTGGCCTGCCCCTGCGGTTCAGCCGCTCTTCGACTCGGGTGTTCAAGACGTTCAATGCCATGGTCGGCAGGTCGGGAATGGGAGTTTGGGGACCCTCTTCGGCCTTCTTGAATTTTTTTTTCCAGGTATCGGGGAGGACTGAGAGAGAAAATGCGTCGCCACCACAGTAGCCCTGGACGGGGCCGGGGAGGCAGGGTCCAGGCGAGGGTACTGGGTTACAGCCTCAGCGAGCCTCTGAAGGCAAAGAGCAGGCTTCTCATCTGGGTTCTGAGCGACTTGCCGGACCCTAGCGTAGTTGACAGACAGCCCTGTTAGAGACCGCCCGCGTGCCAGCGTGGAGACAGTGGACGTGGGGCGGCGGCGGCGGCGGCGGCGGCGGCGGCGGCCCCCCCCCTCCCGGCCCGTCTGCTAAGGGCGTGCGGGATCCTCGGCGGGAACCGCCCGAGCACCGATTGGCACAGCCCCGTCGGTGAAACGGACCCGGCCGGCGTGTTGTCGGGCGGCAGCCTGCATTCGCTCCCTGTCCTCTGGTGGAAGGGGGGTGGTCTGCAGCACATGCAAATCCTGCCAAGTCAAGCAAGCCCTCTGCCTGGGCCAAATACTGAATTCTTGGCTGCAGTCCCGGGTTAGCAGAGTAAGAGCCCAGCCCCCTTTTCCATGTGGGAAAGGTCCTGAAGGGAGAAAGCGTGGACCCGAACAATCCCTTCAGCTCCCACCACCTGTCGCAGGGGGCCGGCCAGGTCAGGGGAGGCGAGACCTTGTGGGATCTTGTGCACCTGGATCGGAGGGGAGGTAGGGGGGTGAAGGTTGGGGGTCAGAAACGGGTAAGGAGGTGTGTGGTTGGGAGGCAGGAGGAGGAGAAGGGGGCAGGGGGCAGGGCTGGCGTTCCCCTAGTAGGTGTTCGGGCCAGGGTGTCAGGGGACCCTGAGACAGGGGAAGGGGGAAAGGATTCGGGGGCTCTTGGAGCTGAGGGAATGGGTGGAGGGGGCGGAGGGAGCGGCTCCCGCGCCGAAAGGACCTGGGTGGTGGAACATTGGGAGCAGAGAGAGGGGCGAGAGCGGAGGTCCCAGAAAGCCTGCATGTCTGGGACCTTGGTCCGCTTGCCCTGAGGTCTAGAGATTGTCCTGGGCCGTGAGAATTTGGTAGTCAGAAGTACCCTCAGGGGCCGTGGAGACTGATTGTCCAGGTAATATTGGGGCCGGGCCACCGTAGAGAAATGAATGAGGCTGAGGCGGCGCCTTTTCAGGTCCTGGGAAAGGCCCCGGGTTTTCTTTCTTTTCTTTTTTTTTAAGTTTTTATTTATTTATGATAGTCACACACAGAGAGAGAGGGGGTGGGGGGCAGAGACACAAGCACATGCACCGGGAGCCTGACGTGGGATTCGGTGCCGGGTCTCCAGGATCGGACCCTGGGTCAAAGGCAGGCGCCAGACCGCTGCGCCACCCAGGGATCCCGGCCCCGGGTTTTGAAATTGGACAGTAGACAACCCGTCGGAGTTTCGGGGTCACATTGGGATTGGGCAGTTCCATGATTCGCACCGGGTAACCCGGAGACTGAAGACAGGCGTCCCCGTTTGCAGCCCAGGGTCACCAGAGAAACAGAGGTGGCCCTAAGGATGAGGACGTCTCCTGATCCCCAGGGAGCACCGGAGAGCCACCCGCTGGCTCTGTGGAGTTGCCCTGGCGCGGCCGCGGCTTCCGGCAGGACCAGCGGGACAGGGGCACGGAATCAGGGGGCGCCTACCCGGCGACTCGAGGCGTGGGGTTCAGTTCAGGTCCTGGTGGTGAGAGGAGAGGGGCTCCCTCCAGAGCGGGGCCTCGAACTCCTCCCGGGTTTCGGCACCAAATCTCAGGTTTCATGCGACTGGTAGGCAAATGAACTAGAGAGGCCAGGCAAAGGTGGGTCAAAAGAGGCTTTCAGTGGGCGCATCTGGGGCGAGGTTCCCAGGCCCCGAGAGGGAGCAGAGCCGGGGAAGCCGGCTTTTGAAGGGGGAGTGCTAAGGGCTCGTGTCTGTACGGGCTGATAGGCATTGGGGCATGTGACTGGAGGAAGCGGTACGGGGCGATAAGCGCTTCTGCCTTTCTATGGGGTCTGGGTAAGTAAGGTATGGTTCAGGTTTCCTACCTGGGTCCTGTCTCGCCAGTGACGTGTCCTTGGGCGGCCACCAGGGTTGAAGCCGGGGAGACCCCGATAAGTAGTGGGAGAAAGATCACTCGTTTGTGCTTCTCCGGGACGCTGGCCAGGAGGGCTACTTCTGCCCGACTAGAGAGAGTTCGTCGCGGAACCAGGGAGACAGGCAGACAGAGGAGAGAGGCAGAGGTACCTAGAGATTCAGAAAGGCTGCCCGTTGCGCCAAGAGAGACCACGGATCGGGGCGTGATGAGAGGTAACATTTGACAGGGTGACTACACGCAGGGAAGACCTAAGGGTGGAGTAAGACAAAGGGAAGTGGTGGTTGAGAGGGTCCGTGAATAAGGCATTGTCCAGGAGAGAGGGAGAATGCAATGCCCTGGAGGTGCGGGTGTGAGGTTGGCGCAGTTCAATGCGTTCGGGAGGGGAACGGCCACCAGGGAAGAGGGGGGCTTTGCCCCAGGCGGCACAGATAAAACAGTGGGACAGATTGCCCATGCCTGAAAGGCTGGAGAGGGAAGTAAGTGCCTTGTTGGCTAAGTTTCATCTAGGAGAAGGGGCCCCGCCCCGGGCCTGAGCTGGGGTAGCCTGTAGGTGGGTTTGGAGAAGTTGCTCCTGTGCACGTATGGTGGGAGTCTGGTTCCTTCGGTCGGGTTGGATTGGTGGAAGTGAGAGCCGCACGTGTGTATGTCGTGTAGATGCGGGGAGAGAAGACGGTAGGGTAGGAGGAAAAGGGGCAGCGGTACAATTTTGCGGTTACCCCCGTCGCCCAGTGGGAATCCCAAGGGTCCAGAATAGTTAGGCCATAGTTACTGTGTGTTGTGTAGAAGGGCCTCATGGGTCACTGGTTGCAAAGGTGCCGGCGAAAGGGTCCCGGCACAAGTGGCCAAGGCGATGAATATTCCAGTAGCGATAAGGGCAGCATCCGTGGATTTCAACCGGGTAGTTTTGGCAGGTAGGATGGGTCTTGATCATAGGTGGAAGAGATTCTAGGATCAGATGTGGATACAGGAATTGACTGGCAATTGGGGATGGAGAAATTGATGAGGGCCTGGCAACCCAGTGGTTGACAATCAGTGGTGGACATTCCCCGGTGCCAGGTTTCTGTCATGTAAACGTCCACCTAAACCCAGGGTCAGTGGTCGGGTGACCAGGAGGTAGGACCAGGAGGAGGAGGATGGAGCCATAGCAGTATTGGAGTAGGTCCCAAAGGTGGTCCTGCGCATCCGTGTCGTGAGGGGCCTCGCTTTCACTTAGAGCTGTGTACCCCGCGGGTGGTGTGCTAGGAGTTTGGCGGCCGTGGGGGTCGTAAGGGCCACCGTATCGGGACCGGTGCACTTAGGCTGTAAGGTTTTTGGGTATAGTTCTTGTAGCAGGACGCTATCCCCTGGGGCCAGGGCTTGGGGAGTATCTGCTGTGGGTTCCCCTGGAGTCGGGCTGACTGAGTCGCATGGGCCCGCAGGAGGGCTCTTAGAAGAGTTAGGTAAGGTAGGCAAGATAGGAGCAGAGGAGGCGGTGACGGGAAGATTTTGAGTGAGCAGGAAGGGCCGCCCACGAGAAGCTGAAAGGGACTTGGAGCTCACGGCCCTCTAGGGGAAGCTCTGAGCCTTGTTAAAGCCAGCGGGAGGAGGGTGGCCAGGACGGGCGGGCTTCAAGGGCAGTTTGGTGAGACGTCCCTCGAGAAGGCCGTCGGCCCGCTCTCCCTTACCCGAAGACTGGGGTTGGTATGGGATATGGGGTTTCCAGGTAATATTTAGGCTCTCGGAGACTTGCTGGGTGATGCTGGAGATGAGGCCGGGCCGTTGTCAGATGGTAGGGTCCGCGGGAGGCCGAACCTCGGAATGATGTGTTGGAGGGCTATGGTGGCCGCCGCCTCCGCAGTGTCCCGAGGTATGGAGAAAGCCCCTATCCACCGTGTAAAGGTGTCCACTGAGGCTAACAGGTAGGGAAAGGATTTATGGCGTGGCACGTGGGAAAAGTCAGGCTGCCAGTCCTCGCCAGGTTGGTGTGCGCAGAGCTGGGGATTGGGCCCCGCCGGGCCTGCGAATTCCCCCTCGAGCGTTGACCGTGGAGCAGGGTTTGCAAGACTTCGGCGCCTCTCCGGTAACCTGTGGCACATGTGGAGGGTGGAAAAGGGGTTGTAGGAACTGGTGTAAGGCCTTGGGCCCGACGTGTAGGGACTGCCGTATGTCTGAAACGATCATGGGGGCTGAAGGGTCTGGAAGAGCGAGTTTCTTTGGAATGAAGATGCGGCCTTTGTCCCTGGCGATTCCTCCCATCCTTTTGGGTGTCTGTCTGAGTTTCCTGGTGTGTGTAAGAGGGGGACTGTGGTGTGTGGAGGAAGAGGAGGGGAGCTGGTGGGGGTCTAAGGCAGTGGGTCGGGCAGTGGAGAGTCGGCTTTGTTGTTGCCTCGGGACACCAGGTCCTCGGAGGGTCGGTCCACGACAGTGGACAGTGGCTACTTGAGTGAGGTTGGGGGGTCTGAGGGTCTGGGCTGAGGGTCTCCAGTAGTTGTGAAATGAGGTGCCCATTGATTCTGGGTGGTACCCTTGGTGGTAAGACACCCTCGCTCTTGCCAGAGGACAGAATGTGTGTGTGTGATGAGGGAGGTGTATTTGGAGGCAGTGTATGTGGTGTCCCGAGGGGGAGGGCAGCCGCCTCCAGGACGGCATCGAGGGTAAGCAAGTACGGCGTAGGCCGCGTGTCTCTCTCTGGCCGTCCGGGGCGATGAGAGAACTACCATCCACAAAGAGGATTCATTCGGTCAGGCTTCGGGAGGGCTTGATAGGAAAGTCCCGACGTGGAGGAGTCAGCTCGTGCAGGAGTTGAGGGCAGGAATGGGAGGGTTCTGAGTGAGTCGCGGGGGGAGTACCCACCCGCAGGAGGGGAGCAGGATTTAGACGAGAGGTTGGTGGGTGGTAGATGTCCGGGTTTTCGATGAAGAGGAGAAGATCAAGTTGGAGTCTAGCGGGGTCCAGATGAGAAACAGATTTCTGGCTCAGTAGATCTGTGTCCCAGGCGGTGAGAGGAGAAAACGGTGAGGGGCCTTGTAGAGTGAGTGTAAGGGCCTCCTTTGTCAGGGAGGCGGCCCCAGCCAGGGCTCTGAGACATGGTTGCCAGCCCTGAGCGGCGACATCTAGCTGTTGTGAGAGGTACGCCCGTGTCCGCTCCGTTGGTCCTGTTGGCTGTACCAGGAGGCGAGGGGCCGAGCGGGAACGTTCATCAGTCAATAAGTAGGGAGGTTTTGGGGGATCTGGAAGAGCTGAAACGGGTCCCAGAGTAAGGCAGTCTTCCCGTTTGCAGAGAAGGTGTTTGACAGGGGAGGGGTCTGTCCGTGGCCCCCGTGGGGTTGGTTTGGCTGCCCTGTGGAGGGGTCGTGCCAGGAGAGCGAAGTCAGGAATCCAGTACCAGAGGAAACCCACGAGAGCCAAGAAAGAGAGAAGGTTGTCGGCGTTCTGGCGGGGAGAGGGGAGGCCGGAGATGCTGGCGTTGTGGTAGGCGGAGGCGGTCTCCAGTGAGTGTTTTCGAGGTGTAGGGGTTAAGGATATACCCAGCTAGGTAACCGTGGGGGTGCAAAGTTGCGCTTTGGAGGGAGTGACCGGGTACCCTTTAGAACCAAGGAAGCTGAGGAGGAGAGCAGTGTCTTCCTGTGAGGAAGGTCGGGAGGGCCTACAAAGGGGAAGGTCATCGACTTCTTGGAGGAGTGTGCTCTGTGTGAAAGAGCCTTGTTGGAGATGTCTAGAAAGGGCCTGGCCAAAGAGATGGGGACTATCCTTGGAGTCCCTGAGGCAGGACCGTCCAGGCCAGTTGTCCTGAGGTATGTGTGTCGGGGTCTTCCCATGGGAAGGCCAAGAGAACGTATGAATGTGGGTGTGGAGGAGCAGTGAATCAAGAAGGCGTCTTTGAGGCCTAAGCGTGAGAAGTGAGTAGCGGTGGAGGGAACAGTAGGAAGTGGGGCGTATGGGTTGGGCACCAGCGGGTGGAGAGGGCTAGCAGCCTCGTTGATGAGTCTTCAACCTTGTACTAGGCGATAGGCTCCAGAAGGTTTCCTGGCAGGGAGAATGGGGGTGATGCTCGGGGAGCTGTTGGGGATAAGGAGGCCGTGCTGGCCAAGTCGGTCTGTACTAGGTTTAAGTCCCCGTCGGTGAGTTTCCGAAATGGAGAATTGGGGCTGAGAAGGAGAGGAGGCGGGGGGGTTTGATCTTTTAAGTGGGTTTTGACTGGGGGGTGGTGAGTGGCCACCATTGGTTTAGAGGTGTCCCAGACTTGGGGGTTAAGGGGTAGAGGGAGACGGGGGGCGTGGAGTGGAGGGATCAGGAGAAATGAAGGGTAAGACGAGGTGAGCAGAGGCAGTGGGTGAGGGAGAAAGACGAACGGTGGCCTTGAGTTTGTGTAGGATCTCCCGGCCGAGGAGAGGAGCCGGGCAGGAAGGAGTTCTAAGGAAGGAGGGTGAGAGGGGAGCCCGTCCGTGGAGTAGATGGAGGTGCCATCAGTTCCCCCCACCACCACCACTGGAGAGGGGAACCCGGCACCCGAGTGGAAGGCAGAATGGAGCCAGTCGCCCCGTGTCCAGCAGGAAAGAGACGGACTTCCCCGCTCCCGGGAGCAGGACCCCACGTTGTGCCCCAGGTAGCAAATCCGAGAAAGCCCCCAGGAGCCGACACCGATGCAAACACACGAGGGTTTCTTTACAAGCTTGAGCTTGGGTCCAAGTATACCCGACACGGCGGAGCAGGGACTTGGACCCCGGGGCTCAGAGGCGTAGCAGCTTTCCGGGGGCCAGTGGCCCACGGGATTGTAACACACACAGAAGGTTGCACAGTCATGTGAGTCCGCCCGCAACTGGGGGCCAGTTGACTCCCAGTTTACCCTACCTATGGTGACCGTTTGAACTGGCCTATCACTCTGGTCAGAATTGGCGCGCAGTGTTGGGGGGCACAAGCGGGGGTTACATTTTTATGATCTGATTTCGGGTAAGGGTGTGCTCAGTGGCTTGACTAGGGTGGGGCAGCGCCTTAAGCAATAAGCAGGTCCTGTGGGGGTCATAGCAGGAGGTGGCGGGTGCAGCAGAAAATGGAGTTAGTCCTGCTCCGCTTGTCCAGGGGCAGGGGATTTTTGTGAAATTCCCTGGGTCCCACACCCCAGGCTCGGCCTGGGTTAGGGGGTGTCCGAGTCTGGGCCCCGCGAGTCGTGGTCCAGTCCGAGTAGTCGGAAGGTTGGACTTTGCGGCTCAGGGTTGCCTCCGTGTGGAGGCGCCGAGGATGCCCCGAGACCAGGGCAGGCGGATTTCCAGTGGCCCGTCACTCGACATCGCGGGCCTGGCCGCGTCGGCTCCGTGATCCTGGGACATTGACGGGCCCGGTGTCCCTCGGTGCCGCGTCTGACGCAAGCCCCAGGCGGGATGCGGTGGGGTGCCCCTCTGTGTGCCTCCCGGAGCCCGCCGGCCGCAGGGCTGCCAGCGAGGCTGGGGTGTGGAGTTGCACCTGCACCTGCAGCTGCAGTCTGGCCTGCCCCTGCGGTTCAGCCGCTCTTCGACTCGGGTGTTCAAGACGTTCAATGCCATGGTCGGCAGGTCGGGAATGGGAGTTTGGGGACCCTCTTCGGCCTTCTTGAATTTTTTTTTCCAGGTATCGGGGAGGACTGAGAGAGAAAATGCGTCGCCACCACAGTAGCCCTGGACGGGGCCGGGGAGGCAGGGTCCAGGCGAGGGTACTGGGTTACAGCCTCAGCGAGCCTCTGAAGGCAAAGAGCAGGCTTCTCATCTGGGTTCTGAGCGACTTGCCGGACCCTAGCGTAGTTGACAGACAGCCCTGTTAGAGACCGCCCGCGTGCCAGCGTGGAGACAGTGGACGTGGGGCGGCGGCGGCGGCGGCGGCGGCGGCGGCGGCGGCGGCCCCCCCCCTCCCGGCCCGTCTGCTAAGGGCGTGCGGGATCCTCGGCGGGAACCGCCCGAGCACCGATTGGCACAGCCCCGTCGGTGAAACGGACCCGGCCGGCGTGTTGTCGGGCGGCAGCCTGCATTCGCTCCCTGTCCTCTGGTGGAAGGGGGGTGGTCTGCAGCACATGCAAATCCTGCCAAGTCAAGCAAGCCCTCTGCCTGGGCCAAATACTGAATTCTTGGCTGCAGTCCCGGGTTAGCAGAGTAAGAGCCCAGCCCCCTTTTCCATGTGGGAAAGGTCCTGAAGGGAGAAAGCGTGGACCCGAACAATCCCTTCAGCTCCCACCACCTGTCGCAGGGGGCCGGCCAGGTCAGGGGAGGCGAGACCTTGTGGGATCTTGTGCACCTGGATCGGAGGGGAGGTAGGGGGGTGAAGGTTGGGGGTCAGAAACGGGTAAGGAGGTGTGTGGTTGGGAGGCAGGAGGAGGAGAAGGGGGCAGGGGGCAGGGCTGGCGTTCCCCTAGTAGGTGTTCGGGCCAGGGTGTCAGGGGACCCTGAGACAGGGGAAGGGGGAAAGGATTCGGGGGCTCTTGGAGCTGAGGGAATGGGTGGAGGGGGCGGAGGGAGCGGCTCCCGCGCCGAAAGGACCTGGGTGGTGGAACATTGGGAGCAGAGAGAGGGGCGAGAGCGGAGGTCCCAGAAAGCCTGCATGTCTGGGACCTTGGTCCGCTTGCCCTGAGGTCTAGAGATTGTCCTGGGCCGTGAGAATTTGGTAGTCAGAAGTACCCTCAGGGGCCGTGGAGACTGATTGTCCAGGTAATATTGGGGCCGGGCCACCGTAGAGAAATGAATGAGGCTGAGGCGGCGCCTTTTCAGGTCCTGGGAAAGGCCCCGGGTTTTCTTTCTTTTCTTTTTTTTTAAGTTTTTATTTATTTATGATAGTCACACAGAGAGAGAGAGGGGGTGGGGGGCAGAGACACAAGCACATGCACCGGGAGCCTGACGTGGGATTCGGTGCCGGGTCTCCAGGATCGGACCCTGGGTCAAAGGCAGGCGCCAGACCGCTGCGCCACCCAGGGATCCCGGCCCCGGGTTTTGAAATTGGACAGTAGACAACCCGTCGGAGTTTCGGGGTCACATTGGGATTGGGCAGTTCCATGATTCGCACCGGGTAACCCGGAGACTGAAGACAGGCGTCCCCGTTTGCAGCCCAGGGTCACCAGAGAAACAGAGGTGGCCCTAAGGATGAGGACGTCTCCTGATCCCCAGGGAGCACCGGAGAGCCACCCGCTGGCTCTGTGGAGTTGCCCTGGCGCGGCCGCGGCTTCCGGCAGGACCAGCGGGACAGGGGCACGGAATCAGGGGGCGCCTACCCGGCGACTCGAGGCGTGGGGTTCAGTTCAGGTCCTGGTGGTGAGAGGAGAGGGGCTCCCTCCAGAGCGGGGCCTCGAACTCCTCCCGGGTTTCGGCACCAAATCTCAGGTTTCATGCGACTGGTAGGCAAATGAACTAGAGAGGCCAGGCAAAGGTGGGTCAAAAGAGGCTTTCAGTGGGCGCATCTGGGGCGAGGTTCCCAGGCCCCGAGAGGGAGCAGAGCCGGGGAAGCCGGCTTTTGAAGGGGGAGTGCTAAGGGCTCGTGTCTGTACGGGCTGATAGGCATTGGGGCATGTGACTGGAGGAAGCGGTACGGGGCGATAAGCGCTTCTGCCTTTCTATGGGGTCTGGGTAAGTAAGGTATGGTTCAGGTTTCCTACCTGGGTCCTGTCTCGCCAGTGACGTGTCCTTGGGCGGCCACCAGGGTTGAAGCCGGGGAGACCCCGATAAGTAGTGGGAGAAAGATCACTCGTTTGTGCTTCTCCGGGACGCTGGCCAGGAGGGCTACTTCTGCCCGACTAGAGAGAGTTCGTCGCGGAACCAGGGAGACAGGCAGACAGAGGAGAGAGGCAGAGGTACCTAGAGATTCAGAAAGGCTGCCCGTTGCGCCAAGAGAGACCACGGATCGGGGCGTGATGAGAGGTAACATTTGACAGGGTGACTACACGCAGGGAAGACCTAAGGGTGGAGTAAGACAAAGGGAAGTGGTGGTTGAGAGGGTCCGTGAATAAGGCATTGTCCAGGAGAGAGGGAGAATGCAATGCCCTGGAGGTGCGGGTGTGAGGTTGGCGCAGTTCAATGCGTTCGGGAGGGGAACGGCCACCAGGGAAGAGGGGGGCTTTGCCCCAGGCGGCACAGATAAAACAGTGGGACAGATTGCCCATGCCTGAAAGGCTGGAGAGGGAAGTAAGTGCCTTGTTGGCTAAGTTTCATCTAGGAGAAGGGGCCCCGCCCCGGGCCTGAGCTGGGGTAGCCTGTAGGTGGGTTTGGAGAAGTTGCTCCTGTGCACGTATGGTGGGAGTCTGGTTCCTTCGGTCGGGTTGGATTGGTGGAAGTGAGAGCCGCACGTGTGTATGTCGTGTAGATGCGGGGAGAGAAGACGGTAGGGTAGGAGGAAAAGGGGCAGCGGTACAATTTTGCGGTTACCCCCGTCGCCCAGTGGGAATCCCAAGGGTCCAGAATAGTTAGGCCATAGTTACTGTGTGTTGTGTAGAAGGGCCTCATGGGTCACTGGTTGCAAAGGTGCCGGCGAAAGGGTCCCGGCACAAGTGGCCAAGGCGATGAATATTCCAGTAGCGATAAGGGCAGCATCCGTGGATTTCAACCGGGTAGTTTTGGCAGGTAGGATGGGTCTTGATCATAGGTGGAAGAGATTCTAGGATCAGATGTGGATACAGGAATTGACTGGCAATTGGGGATGGAGAAATTGATGAGGGCCTGGCAACCCAGTGGTTGACAATCAGTGGTGGACATTCCCCGGTGCCAGGTTTCTGTCATGTAAACGTCCACCTAAACCCAGGGTCAGTGGTCGGGTGACCAGGAGGTAGGACCAGGAGGAGGAGGATGGAGCCATAGCAGTATTGGAGTAGGTCCCAAAGGTGGTCCTGCGCATCCGTGTCGTGAGGGGCCTCGCTTTCACTTAGAGCTGTGTACCCCGCGGGTGGTGTGCTAGGAGTTTGGCGGCCGTGGGGGTCGTAAGGGCCACCGTATCGGGACCGGTGCACTTAGGCTGTAAGGTTTTTGGGTATAGTTCTTGTAGCAGGACGCTATCCCCTGGGGCCAGGGCTTGGGGAGTATCTGCTGTGGGTTCCCCTGGAGTCGGGCTGACTGAGTCGCATGGGCCCGCAGGAGGGCTCTTAGAAGAGTTAGGTAAGGTAGGCAAGATAGGAGCAGAGGAGGCGGTGACGGGAAGATTTTGAGTGAGCAGGAAGGGCCGCCCACGAGAAGCTGAAAGGGACTTGGAGCTCACGGCCCTCTAGGGGAAGCTCTGAGCCTTGTTAAAGCCAGCGGGAGGAGGGTGGCCAGGACGGGCGGGCTTCAAGGGCAGTTTGGTGAGACGTCCCTCGAGAAGGCCGTCGGCCCGCTCTCCCTTACCCGAAGACTGGGGTTGGTATGGGATATGGGGTTTCCAGGTAATATTTAGGCTCTCGGAGACTTGCTGGGTGATGCTGGAGATGAGGCCGGGCCGTTGTCAGATGGTAGGGTCCGCGGGAGGCCGAACCTCGGAATGATGTGTTGGAGGGCTATGGTGGCCGCCGCCTCCGCAGTGTCCCGAGGTATGGAGAAAGCCCCTATCCACCGTGTAAAGGTGTCCACTGAGGCTAACAGGTAGGGAAAGGATTTATGGCGTGGCACGTGGGAAAAGTCAGGCTGCCAGTCCTCGCCAGGTTGGTGTGCGCAGAGCTGGGGATTGGGCCCCGCCGGGCCTGCGAATTCCCCCTCGAGCGTTGACCGTGGAGCAGGGTTTGCAAGACTTCGGCGCCTCTCCGGTAACCTGTGGCACATGTGGAGGGTGGAAAAGGGGTTGTAGGAACTGGTGTAAGGCCTTGGGCCCGACGTGTAGGGACTGCCGTATGTCTGAAACGATCATGGGGGCTGAAGGGTCTGGAAGAGCGAGTTTCTTTGGAATGAAGATGCGGCCTTTGTCCCTGGCGATTCCTCCCATCCTTTTGGGTGTCTGTCTGAGTTTCCTGGTGTGTGTAAGAGGGGGACTGTGGTGTGTGGAGGAAGAGGAGGGGAGCTGGTGGGGGTCTAAGGCAGTGGGTCGGGCAGTGGAGAGTCGGCTTTGTTGTTGCCTCGGGACACCAGGTCCTCGGAGGGTCGGTCCACGACAGTGGACAGTGGCTACTTGAGTGAGGTTGGGGGGTCTGAGGGTCTGGGCTGAGGGTCTCCAGTAGTTGTGAAATGAGGTGCCCATTGATTCTGGGTGGTACCCTTGGTGGTAAGACACCCTCGCTCTTGCCAGAGGACAGAATGTGTGTGTGTGATGAGGGAGGTGTATTTGGAGGCAGTGTATGTGGTGTCCCGAGGGGGAGGGCAGCCGCCTCCAGGACGGCATCGAGGGTAAGCAAGTACGGCGTAGGCCGCGTGTCTCTCTCTGGCCGTCCGGGGCGATGAGAGAACTACCATCCACAAAGAGGATTCATTCGGTCAGGCTTCGGGAGGGCTTGATAGGAAAGTCCCGACGTGGAGGAGTCAGCTCGTGCAGGAGTTGAGGGCAGGAATGGGAGGGTTCTGAGTGAGTCGCGGGGGGAGTACCCACCCGCAGGAGGGGAGCAGGATTTAGACGAGAGGTTGGTGGGTGGTAGATGTCCGGGTTTTCGATGAAGAGGAGAAGATCAAGTTGGAGTCTAGCGGGGTCCAGATGAGAAACAGATTTCTGGCTCAGTAGATCTGTGTCCCAGGCGGTGAGAGGAGAAAACGGTGAGGGGCCTTGTAGAGTGAGTGTAAGGGCCTCCTTTGTCAGGGAGGCGGCCCCAGCCAGGGCTCTGAGACATGGTTGCCAGCCCTGAGCGGCGACATCTAGCTGTTGTGAGAGGTACGCCCGTGTCCGCTCCGTTGGTCCTGTTGGCTGTACCAGGAGGCGAGGGGCCGAGCGGGAACGTTCATCAGTCAATAAGTAGGGAGGTTTTGGGGGATCTGGAAGAGCTGAAACGGGTCCCAGAGTAAGGCAGTCTTCCCGTTTGGAGAAAAGGTGTTTGACAGGGGAGGGGTCTGTCCGTGGCCCCCGTGGGGTTGGTTTGGCTGCCCTGTGGAGGGGTCGTGCCAGGAGAGCGAAGTCAGGAATCCAGTACCAGAGGAAACCCACGAGAGCCAAGAAAGAGAGAAGGTTGTCGGCGTTCTGGCGGGGAGAGGGGAGGCCGGAGATGCTGGCGTTGTGGTAGGCGGAGGCGGTCTCCAGTGAGTGTTTTCGAGGTGTAGGGGTTAAGGATATACCCAGCTAGGTAACCGTGGGGGTGCAAAGTTGCGCTTTGGAGGGAGTGACCGGGTACCCTTTAGAACCAAGGAAGCTGAGGAGGAGAGCAGTGTCTTCCTGTGAGGAAGGTCGGGAGGGCCTACAAAGGGGAAGGTCATCGACTTCTTGGAGGAGTGTGCTCTGTGTGAAAGAGCCTTGTTGGAGATGTCTAGAAAGGGCCTGGCCAAAGAGATGGGGACTATCCTTGGAGTCCCTGAGGCAGGACCGTCCAGGCCAGTTGTCCTGAGGTATGTGTGTCGGGGTCTTCCCATGGGAAGGCCAAGAGAACGTATGAATGTGGGTGTGGAGGAGCAGTGAATCAAGAAGGCGTCTTTGAGGCCTAAGCGTGAGAAGTGAGTAGCGGTGGAGGGAACAGTAGGAAGTGGGGCGTATGGGTTGGGCACCAGCGGGTGGAGAGGGCTAGCAGCCTCGTTGATGAGTCTTCAACCTTGTACTAGGCGATAGGCTCCAGAAGGTTTCCTGGCAGGGAGAATGGGGGTGATGCTCGGGGAGCTGTTGGGGATAAGGAGGCCGTGCTGGCCAAGTCGGTCTGTACTAGGTTTAAGTCCCCGTCGGTGAGTTTCCGAAATGGAGAATTGGGGCTGAGAAGGAGAGGAGGCGGGGGGGTTTGATCTTTTAAGTGGGTTTTGACTGGGGGGTGGTGAGTGGCCACCATTGGTTTAGAGGTGTCCCAGACTTGGGGGTTAAGGGGTAGAGGGAGACGGGGGGCGTGGAGTGGAGGGATCAGGAGAAATGAAGGGTAAGACGAGGTGAGCAGAGGCAGTGGGTGAGGGAGAAAGACGAACGGTGGCCTTGAGTTTGTGTAGGATCTCCCGGCCGAGGAGAGGAGCCGGGCAGGAAGGAGTTCTAAGGAAGGAGGGTGAGAGGGGAGCCCGTCCGTGGAGTAGATGGAGGTGCCATCAGTTCCCCCCACCACCACCACTGGAGAGGGGAACCCGGCACCCGAGTGGAAGGCAGAATGGAGCCAGTCGCCCCGTGTCCAGCAGGAAAGAGACGGACTTCCCCGCTCCCGGGAGCAGGACCCCACGTTGTGCCCCAGGTAGCAAATCCGAGAAAGCCCCCAGGAGCCGACACCGATGCAAACACACGAGGGTTTCTTTACAAGCTCGAGCTTGGGTCCAAGTATACCCGACACGGCGGAGCAGGGACTTGGACCCCGGGGCTCAGAGGCGTAGCAGCTTTCCGGGGGCCAGTGGCCCACGGGATTGTAACACACACAGAAGGTTGCACAGTCATGTGAGTCCGCCCGCAACTGGGGGCCAGTTGACTCCCAGTTTACCCTACCTATGGTGACCGTTTGAACTGGCCTATCACTCTGGTCAGAATTGGCGCGCAGTGTTGGGGGGCACAAGCGGGGGTTACATTTTTATGATCTGATTTCGGGTAAGGGTGTGCTCAGTGGCTTGACTAGGGTGGGGCAGCGCCTTAAGCAATAAGCAGGTCCTGTGGGGGTCATAGCAGGAGGTGGCGGGTGCAGCAGAAAATGGAGTTAGTCCTGCTCCGCTTGTCCAGGGGCAGGGGATTTTTGTGAAATTCCCTGGGTCCCACACCCCAGGCTCGGCCTGGGTTAGGGGGTGTCCGAGTCTGGGCCCCGCGAGTCGTGGTCCAGTCCGAGTAGTCGGAAGGTTGGACTTTGCGGCTCAGGGTTGCCTCCGTGTGGAGGCGCCGAGGATGCCCCGAGACCAGGGCAGGCGGATTTCCAGTGGCCCGTCACTCGACATCGCGGGCCTGGCCGCGTCGGCTCCGTGATCCTGGGACATTGACGGGCCCGGTGTCCCTCGGTGCCGCGTCTGACGCAAGCCCCAGGCGGGATGCGGTGGGGTGCCCCTCTGTGTGCCTCCCGGAGGCCGCCGGCCGCAGGGCTGCCAGCGAGGCTGGGGTGTGGAGTTGCACCTGCACCTGCAGCTGCAGTCTGGCCTGCCCCTGCGGTTCAGCCGCTCTTCGTCTCGGGTGTTCAAGACGTTCAATGCCATGGTCGGCAGGTCGGGAATGGGAGTTTGGGGACCCTCTTCGGCCTTCTTGAATTTTTTTTTCCGGGTATCGGGGAGGACTGAGAGAGAAAATGCGTCGCCACCACAGTAGCCCTGGACGGGGCCGGGGAGGCAGGGTCCAGGCGAGGGTACTGGGTTACAGCCTCAGCGAGCCTCTGAAGGCAAAGAGCAGGCTTCTCATCTGGGTTCTGAGCGACTTGCCGGACCCTAGCGTAGTTGACAGACAGCCCTGTTAGAGACCGCCCGCGTGCCAGCGTGGAGACAGTGGACGTGGGGCGGCGGCGGCGGCGGCGGCGGCGGCGGCGGCGGC
The DNA here is from genome assembly GCF_048164855.1 of Canis lupus baileyi. Classification (NCBI taxonomy): domain Eukaryota; kingdom Metazoa; phylum Chordata; class Mammalia; order Carnivora; family Canidae; genus Canis; species Canis lupus. The sequence goes on along the minus strand of NC_132864.1, from coordinate 47,147,062 downwards.
CCCCCCCCTCCCGGCCCGTCTGCTAAGGGCGTGCGGGATCCTCGGCGGGAACCGCCCGAGCACCGATTGGCACAGCCCCGTCGGTGAAACGGACCCGGCCGGCGTGTTGTCGGGCGGCAGCCTGCATTCGCTCCCTGTCCTCTGGTGGAAGGGGGGTGGTCTGCAGCACATGCAAATCCTGCCAAGTCAAGCAAGCCCTCTGCCTGGGCCAAATACTGACTTCTTGGCTGCAGTCCCGGGTTAGCAGAGTAAGAGCCCAGCCCCCTTTTCCATGTGGGAAAGGTCCTGAAGGGAGAAAGCGTGGACCCGAACAATCCCTTCAGCTCCCACCACCTGTCGCAGGGGGCCGGCCAGGTCAGGGGAGGCGAGACCTTGTGGGATCTTGTGCACCTGGATCGGAGGGGAGGTAGGGGGGTGAAGGTTGGGGGTCAGAAACGGGTAAGGAGGTGTGTGGTTGGGAGGCAGGAGGAGGAGAAGGGGGCAGGGGGCAGGGCTGGCGTTCCCCTAGTAGGTGTTCGGGCCAGGGTGTCAGGGGACCCTGAGACAGGGGAAGGGGGAAAGGATTCGGGGGCTCTTGGAGCTGAGGGAATGGGTGGAGGGGGCGGAGGGAGCGGCTCCCGCGCCGAAAGGACCTGGGTGGTGGAACATTGGGAGCAGAGAGAGGGGCGAGAGCGGAGGTCCCAGAAAGCCTGCATGCCTGGGACCTTGGTCCGCTTGCCCTGAGGTCTAGAGATTGTCCTGGGCCGTGAGAATTTGGTAGTCAGAAGTACCCTCAGGGGCCGTGGAGACTGATTGTCCAGGTAATATTGGGGCCGGGCCACCGTAGAGAAATGAATGAGGCTGAGGCGGCGCCTTTTCAGGTCCTGGGAAAGGCCCCGGGTTTTCTTTCTTTTCTTTTTTTTTAAGTTTTTATTTATTTATGATAGTCACACACAGAGAGAGAGGGGGTGGGGGGCAGAGACACAAGCACATGCACCGGGAGCCTGACGTGGGATTCGGTGCCGGGTCTCCAGGATCGGACCCTGGGTCAAAGGCAGGCGCCAGACCGCTGCGCCACCCAGGGATCCCGGCCCCGGGTTTTGAAATTGGACAGTAGACAACCCGTCGGAGTTTCGGGGTCACATTGGGATTGGGCAGTTCCATGATTCGCACCGGGTAACCCGGAGACTGAAGACAGGCGTCCCCGTTTGCAGCCCAGGGTCACCAGAGAAACAGAGGTGGCCCTAAGGATGAGGACGTCTCCTGATCCCCAGGGAGCACCGGAGAGCCACCCGCTGGCTCTGTGGAGTTGCCCTGGCGCGGCCGCGGCTTCCGGCAGGACCAGCGGGACAGGGGCACGGAATCAGGGGGCGCCTACCCGGCGACTCGAGGCGTGGGGTTCAGTTCAGGTCCTGGTGGTGAGAGGAGAGGGGCTCCCTCCAGAGCGGGGCCTCGAACTCCTCCCGGGTTTCGGCACCAAATCTCAGGTTTCATGCGACTGGTAGGCAAATGAACTAGAGAGGCCAGGCAAAGGTGGGTCAAAAGAGGCTTTCAGTGGGCGCATCTGGGGCGAGGTTCCCAGGCCCCGAGAGGGAGCAGAGCCGGGGAAGCCGGCTTTTGAAGGGGGAGTGCTAAGGGCTCGTGTCTGTACGGGCTGATAGGCATTGGGGCATGTGACTGGAGGAAGCGGTACGGGGCGATAAGCGCTTCTGCCTTTCTATGGGGTCTGGGTAAGTAAGGTATGGTTCAGGTTTCCTACCTGGGTCCTGTCTCGCCAGTGACGTGTCCTTGGGCGGCCACCAGGGTTGAAGCCGGGGAGACCCCGATAAGTAGTGGGAGAAAGATCACTCGTTTGTGCTTCTCCGGGACGCTGGCCAGGAGGGCTACTTCTGCCCGACTAGAGAGAGTTCGTCGCGGAACCAGGGAGACAGGCAGACAGAGGAGAGAGGCAGAGGTACCTAGAGATTCAGAAAGGCTGCCCGTTGCGCCAAGAGAGACCACGGATCGGGGCGTGATGAGAGGTAACATTTGACAGGGTGACTACACGCAGGGAAGACCTAAGGGTGGAGTAAGACAAAGGGAAGTGGTGGTTGAGAGGGTCCGTGAATAAGGCATTGTCCAGGAGAGAGGGAGAATGCAATGCCCTGGAGGTGCGGGTGTGAGGTTGGCGCAGTTCAATGCGTTCGGGAGGGGAACGGCCACCAGGGAAGAGGGGGGCTTTGCCCCAGGCGGCACAGATAAAACAGTGGGACAGATTGCCCATGCCTGAAAGGCTGGAGAGGGAAGTAAGTGCCTTGTTGGCTAAGTTTCATCTAGGAGAAGGGGCCCCGCCCCGGGCCTGAGCTGGGGTAGCCTGTAGGTGGGTTTGGAGAAGTTGCTCCTGTGCACGTATGGTGGGAGTCTGGTTCCTTCGGTCGGGTTGGATTGGTGGAAGTGAGAGCCGCACGTGTGTATGTCGTGTAGATGCGGGGAGAGAAGACGGTAGGGTAGGAGGAAAAGGGGCAGCGGTACAATTTTGCGGTTACCCCCGTCGCCCAGTGGGAATCCCAAGGGTCCAGAATAGTTAGGCCATAGTTACTGTGTGTTGTGTAGAAGGGCCTCATGGGTCACTGGTTGCAAAGGTGCCGGCGAAAGGGTCCCGGCACAAGTGGCCAAGGCGATGAATATTCCAGTAGCGATAAGGGCAGCATCCGTGGATTTCAACCGGGTAGTTTTGGCAGGTAGGATGGGTCTTGATCATAGGTGGAAGAGATTCTAGGATCAGATGTGGATACAGGAATTGACTGGCAATTGGGGATGGAGAAATTGATGAGGGCCTGGCAACCCAGTGGTTGACAATCAGTGGTGGACATTCCCCGGTGCCAGGTTTCTGTCATGTAAACGTCCACCTAAACCCAGGATCAGTGGTCGGGTGACCAGGAGGTAGGACCAGGAGGAGGAGGATGGAGCCATAGCAGTATTGGAGTAGGTCCCAAAGGTGGTCCTGCGCATCCGTGTCGTGAGGGGCCTCGCTTTCACTTAGAGCTGTGTACCCCGCGGGTGGTGTGCTAGGAGTTTGGCGGCCGTGGGGGTCGTAAGGGCCACCGTATCGGGACCGGTGCACTTAGGCTGTAAGGTTTTTGGGTATAGTTCTTGTAGCAGGACGCTATCCCCTGGGGCCAGGGCTTGGGGAGTATCTGCTGTGGGTTCCCCTGGAGTCGGGCTGACTGAGTCGCATGGGCCCGCAGGAGGGCTCTTAGAAGAGTTAGGTAAGGTAGGCAAGATAGGAGCAGAGGAGGCGGTGACGGGAAGATTTTGAGTGAGCAGGAAGGGCCGCCAACGAGAAGCTGAAAGGGACTTAGACCCCACGGCCCTCTAGGGGAAGCTCTGAGCCTTGTTAAAGCCAGCGGGAGGAGGGTGGCCAGGACGGGCGGGCTTCAAGGGCAGTTTGGTGAGACGTCCCTCGAGAAGGCCGTCGGCCCGCTCTCCCTTACCCGAAGACTGGGGTTGGTATGGGATATGGGGTTTCCAGGTAATATTTAGGCTCTCGGAGACTTGCTGGGTGATGCTGGAGATGAGGCCGGGCCGTTGTCAGATGGTAGGGTCCGCGGGAGGCCGAACCTCGGAATGATGTGTTGGAGGGCTATGGTGGCCGCCGCCTCCGCAGTGTCCCGAGGTATGGAGAAAGCCCCTATCCACCGTGTAAAGGTGTCCACTGAGGCTAACAGGTAGGGAAAGGATTTATGGCGTGGCACGTGGGAAAAGTCAGGCTGCCAGTCCTCGCCAGGTTGGTGTGCGCAGAGCTGGGGATTGGGCCCCGCCGGGCCTGCGAATTCCCCCTCGAGCGTTGACCGTGGAGCAGGGTTTGCAAGACTTCGGCGCCTCTCCGGTAACCTGTGGCACATGTGGAGGGTGGAAAAGGGGTTGTAGGAACTGGTGTAAGGCCTTGGGCCCGACGTGTAGGGACTGCCATATGTCTGAAACGATCATGGGGGCTGAAGGGTCTGGAAGAGCGAGTTTCTTTGGAATGAAGATGCGGCCTTTGTCCCTGGCGATTCCTCCCATCCTTTTGGGTGTCTGTCTGAGTTTCCTGGTGTGTGTAAGAGGGGGACTGTGGTGTGTGGAGGAAGAGGAGGGGAGCTGGTGGGGGTCTAAGGCAGTGGGTCGGGCAGTGGAGAGTCGGCTTTGTTGTTGCCTCGGGACACCAGGTCCTCGGAGGGTCGGTCCACGACAGTGGACAGTGGCTACTTGAGTGAGGTTGGGGGGTCTGAGGGTCTGGGCTGAGGGTCTCCAGTAGTTGTGAAATGAGGTGCCCATTGATTCTGGGTGGTACCCTTGGTGGTAAGACACCCTCGCTCTTGCCAGAGGACAGAATGTGTGTGTGTGATGAGGGAGGCGTATTTGGAGGCAGTGTATGTGGTGTCCCGAGGGGGAGGGCAGCCGCCTCCAGGACGGCATCGAGGGTAAGCAAGTACGGCGTAGGCCGCGTGTCTCTCTCTGGCCGTCCGGGGCGATGAGAGAACTACCATCCACAAAGAGGATTCATTCGGTCAGGCTTCGGGAGGGCTTGATAGGAAAGTCCCGACGTGGAGGAGTCAGCTCGTGCAGGAGTTGAGGGCAGGAATGGGAGGGTTCTGAGTGAGTCGCGGGGGGAGTACCCACCCGCAGGAGGGGAGCAGGATTTAGACGAGAGGTTGGTGGGTGGTAGATGTCCGGGTTTTCGATGAAGAGGAGAAGATCAAGTTGGAGTCTAGCGGGGTCCAGATGAGAAACAGATTTCTGGCTCAGTAGATCTGTGTCCCAGGCGGTGAGAGGAGAAAACGGTGAGGGGCCTTGTAGAGTGAGTGTAAGGGCCTCCTTTGTCAGGGAGGCGGCCCCAGCCAGGGCTCTGAGACATGGTTGCCAGCCCTGAGCGGCGACATCTAGCTGTTGTGAGAGGTACGCCCGTGTCCGCTCCGTTGGTCCTGTTGGCTGTACCAGGAGGCGAGGGGCCGAGCGGGAACGTTCATCAGTCAATAAGTAGGGAGGTTTTGGGGGATCTGGAAGAGCTGAAACGGGTCCCAGAGTAAGGCAGTCTTCCCGTTTGGAGAAAAGGTGTTTGACAGGGGAGGGGTCTGTCCGTGGCCCCCGTGGGGTTGGTTTGGCTGCCCTGTGGAGGGGTCGTGCCAGGAGAGCGAAGTCAGGAATCCAGTACCAGAGGAAACCCACGAGAGCCAAGAAAGAGAGAAGGTTGTCGGCGTTCTGGCGGGGAGAGGGGAGGCCGGAGATGCTGGCGTTGTGGTAGGCGGAGGCGGTCTCCAGTGAGTGTTTTCGAGGTGTAGGGGTTAAGGATATACCCAGCTAGGTAACCGTGGGGGTGCAAAGTTGCGCTTTGGAGGGAGTGACCGGGTACCCTTTAGAACCAAGGAAGCTGAGGAGGAGAGCAGTGTCTTCCTGTGAGGAAGGTCGGGAGGGCCTACAAAGGGGAAGGTCATCGACTTCTTGGAGGAGTGTGCTCTGTGTGAAAGAGCCTTGTTGGAGATGTCTAGAAAGGGCCTGGCCAAAGAGATGGGGACTATCCTTGGAGTCCCTGAGGCAGGACCGTCCAGGCCAGTTGTCCTGAGGTATGTGTGTCGGGGTCTTCCCATGGGAAGGCCAAGAGAACGTATGAATGTGGGTGTGGAGGAGCAGTGAATCAAGAAGGCGTCTTTGAGGCCTAAGCGTGAGAAGTGAGTAGCGGTGGAGGGAACAGTAGGAAGTGGGGCGTATGGGTTGGGCACCAGCGGGTGGAGAGGGCTAGCAGCCTCGTTGATGAGTCTTCAACCTTGTACTAGGCGATAGGCTCCAGAAGGTTTCCTGGCAGGGAGAATGGGGGTGATGCTCGGGGAGCTGTTGGGGATAAGGAGGCCGTGCTGGCCAAGTCGGTCTGTACTAGGTTTAAGTCCCCGTCGGTGAGTTTCCGAAATGGAGAATTGGGGCTGAGAAGGAGAGGAGGCGGGGGGGTTTGATCTTTTAAGTGGGTTTTGACTGGGGGGTGGTGAGTGGCCACCATTGGTTTAGAGGTGTCCCAGACTTGGGGGTTAAGGGGTAGAGGGAGACGGGGGGCGTGGAGTGGAGGGATCAGGAGAAATGAAGGGTAAGACGAGGTGAGCAGAGGCAGTGGGTGAGGGAGAAAGACGAACGGTGGCCTTGAGTTTGTGTAGGATCTCCCGGCCGAGGAGAGGAGCCGGGCAGGAAGGAGTTCTAAGGAAGGAGGGTGAGAGGGGAGCCCGTCCGTGGAGTAGATGGAGGTGCCATCAGTTCCCCCCACCACCACCACTGGAGAGGGGAACCCGGCACCCGAGTGGAAGGCAGAATGGAGCCAGTCGCCCCGTGTCCAGCAGGAAAGAGACGGACTTCCCCGCTCCCGGGAGCAGGACCCCACGTTGTGCCCCAGGTAGCAAATCCGAGAAAGCCCCCAGGAGCCGACACCGATGCAAACACACGAGGGTTTCTTTACAAGCTCGAGCTTGGGTCCAAGTATACCCGACACGGCGGAGCAGGGACTTGGACCCCGGGGCTCAGAGGCGTAGCAGCTTTCCGGGGGCCAGTGGCCCACGGGATTGTAACACACACAGAAGGTTGCACAGTCATGTGAGTCCGCCCGCAACTGGGGGCCAGTTGACTCCCAGTTTACCCTACCTATGGTGACCGTTTGAACTGGCCTATCACTCTGGTCAGAATTGGCGCGCAGTGTTGGGGGGCACAAGCGGGGGTTACATTTTTATGATCTGATTTCGGGTAAGGGTGTGCTCAGTGGCTTGACTAGGGTGGGGCAGCGCCTTAAGCAATAAGCAGGTCCTGTGGGGGTCATAGCAGGAGGTGGCGGGTGCAGCAGAAAATGGAGTTAGTCCTGCTCCGCTTGTCCAGGGGCAGGGGATTTTTGTGAAATTCCCTGGGTCCCACACCCCAGGCTCGGCCTGGGTTAGGGGGTGTCCGAGTCTGGGCCCCGCGAGTCGTGGTCCAGTCCGAGTAGTCGGAAGGTTGGACTTTGCGGCTCAGGGTTGCCTCCGTGTGGAGGCGCCGAGGATGCCCCGAGACCAGGGCAGGCGGATTTCCAGTGGCCCGTCACTCGACATCGCGGGCCTGGCCGCGTCGGCTCCGTGATCCTGGGACATTGACGGGCCCGGTGTCCCTCGGTGCCGCGTCTGACGCAAGCCCCAGGCGGGATGCGGTGGGGTGCCCCTCTGTGTGCCTCCCGGAGCCCGCCGGCCGCAGGGCTGCCAGCGAGGCTGGGGTGTGGAGTTGCACCTGCACCTGCAGCTGCAGTCTGGCCTGCCCCTGCGGTTCAGCCGCTCTTCGTCTCGGGTGTTCAAGACGTTCAATGCCATGGTCGGCAGGTCGGGAATGGGAGTTTGGGGACCCTCTTCGGCCTTCTTGAATTTTTTTTTCCGGGTATCGGGGAGGACTGAGAGAGAAAATGCGTCGCCACCACAGTAGCCCTGGACGGGGCCGGGGAGGCAGGGTCCAGGCGAGGGTACTGGGTTACAGCCTCAGCGAGCCTCTGAAGGCAAAGAGCAGGCTTCTCATCTGGGTTCTGAGCGACTTGCCGGACCCTAGCGTAGTTGACAGACAGCCCTGTTAGAGACCGCCCGCGTGCCAGCGTGGAGACAGTGGACGTGGGGCGGCGGCGGCGGCGGCGGCGGCGGCGGCCCCCCCCCTCCCGGCCCGTCTGCTAAGGGCGTGCGGGATCCTCGGCGGGAACCGCCCGAGCACCGATTGGCACAGCCCCGTCGGTGAAACGGACCCGGCCGGCGTGTTGTCGGGCGGCAGCCTGCATTCGCTCCCTGTCCTCTGGTGGAAGGGGGGTGGTCTGCAGCACATGCAAATCCTGCCAAGTCAAGCAAGCCCTCTGCCTGGGCCAAATACTGAATTCTTGGCTGCAGTCCCGGGTTAGCAGAGTAAGAGCCCAGCCCCCTTTTCCATGTGGGAAAGGTCCTGAAGGGAGAAAGCGTGGACCCGAACAATCCCTTCAGCTCCCACCACCTGTCGCAGGGGGCCGGCCAGGTCAGGGGAGGCGAGACCTTGTGGGATCTTGTGCACCTGGATCGGAGGGGAGGTAGGGGGGTGAAGGTTGGGGGTCAGAAACGGGTAAGGAGGTGTGTGGTTGGGAGGCAGGAGGAGGAGAAGGGGGCAGGGGGCAGGGCTGGCGTTCCCCTAGTAGGTGTTCGGGCCAGGGTGTCAGGGGACCCTGAGACAGGGGAAGGGGGAAAGGATTCGGGGGCTCTTGGAGCTGAGGGAATGGGTGGAGGGGGCGGAGGGAGCGGCTCCCGCGCCGAAAGGACCTGGGTGGTGGAACATTGGGAGCAGAGAGAGGGGCGAGAGCGGAGGTCCCAGAAAGCCTGCATGTCTGGGACCTTGGTCCGCTTGCCCTGAGGTCTAGAGATTGTCCTGGGCCGTGAGAATTTGGTAGTCAGAAGTACCCTCAGGGGCCGTGGAGACTGATTGTCCAGGTAATATTGGGGCCGGGCCACCGTAGAGAAATGAATGAGGCTGAGGCGGCGCCTTTTCAGGTCCTGGGAAAGGCCCCGGGTTTTCTTTCTTTTCTTTTTTTTTAAGTTTTTATTTATTTATGATAGTCACACACAGAGAGAGAGGGGGTGGGGGGCAGAGACACAAGCACATGCACCGGGAGCCTGACGTGGGATTCGGTGCCGGGTCTCCAGGATCGGACCCTGGGTCAAAGGCAGGCGCCAGACCGCTGCGCCACCCAGGGATCCCGGCCCCGGGTTTTGAAATTGGACAGTAGACAACCCGTCGGAGTTTCGGGGTCACATTGGGATTGGGCAGTTCCATGATTCGCACCGGGTAACCCGGAGACTGAAGACAGGCGTCCCCGTTTGCAGCCCAGGGTCACCAGAGAAACAGAGGTGGCCCTAAGGATGAGGACGTCTCCTGATCCCCAGGGAGCACCGGAGAGCCACCCGCTGGCTCTGTGGAGTTGCCCTGGCGCGGCCGCGGCTTCCGGCAGGACCAGCGGGACAGGGGCACGGAATCAGGGGGCGCCTACCCGGCGACTCGAGGCGTGGGGTTCAGTTCAGGTCCTGGTGGTGAGAGGAGAGGGGCTCCCTCCAGAGCGGGGCCTCGAACTCCTCCCGGGTTTCGGCACCAAATCTCAGGTTTCATGCGACTGGTAGGCAAATGAACTAGAGAGGCCAGGCAAAGGTGGGTCAAAAGAGGCTTTCAGTGGGCGCATCTGGGGCGAGGTTCCCAGGCCCCGAGAGGGAGCAGAGCCGGGGAAGCCGGCTTTTGAAGGGGGAGTGCTAAGGGCTCGTGTCTGTACGGGCTGATAGGCATTGGGGCATGTGACTGGAGGAAGCGGTACGGGGCGATAAGCGCTTCTGCCTTTCTATGGGGTCTGGGTAAGTAAGGTATGGTTCAGGTTTCCTACCTGGGTCCTGTCTCGCCAGTGACGTGTCCTTGGGCGGCCACCAGGGTTGAAGCCGGGGAGACCCCGATAAGTAGTGGGAGAAAGATCACTCGTTTGTGCTTCTCCGGGAGGCTGGCCAGGAGGGCTACTTCTGCCCGACTAGAGAGAGTTCGTCGCGGAACCAGGGAGACAGGCAGACAGAGGAGAGAGGCAGAGGTACCTAGAGATTCAGAAAGGCTGCCCGTTGCGCCAAGAGAGACCACGGATCGGGGCGTGATGAGAGGTAACATTTGACAGGGTGACTACACGCAGGGAAGACCTAAGGGTGGAGTAAGACAAAGGGAAGTGGTGGTTGAGAGGGTCCGTGAATAAGGCATTGTCCAGGAGAGAGGGAGAATGCAATGCCCTGGAGGTGCGGGTGTGAGGTTGGCGCAGTTCAATGCGTTCGGGAGGGGAACGGCCACCAGGGAAGAGGGGGGCTTTGCCCCAGGCGGCACAGATAAAACAGTGGGACAGATTGCCCATGCCTGAAAGGCTGGAGAGGGAAGTAAGTGCCTTGTTGGCTAAGTTTCATCTAGGAGAAGGGGCCCCGCCCCGGGCCTGAGCTGGGGTAGCCTGTAGGTGGGTTTGGAGAAGTTGCTCCTGTGCACGTATGGTGGGAGTCTGGTTCCTTCGGTCGGGTTGGATTGGTGGAAGTGAGAGCCGCACGTGTGTATGTCGTGTAGATGCGGGGAGAGAAGACGGTAGGGTAGGAGGAAAAGGGGCAGCGGTACAATTTTGCGGTTACCCCCGTCGCCCAGTGGGAATCCCAAGGGTCCAGAATAGTTAGGCCATAGTTACTGTGTGTTGTGTAGAAGGGCCTCATGGGTCACTGGTTGCAAAGGTGCCGGCGAAAGGGTCCCGGCACAAGTGGCCAAGGCGATGAATATTCCAGTAGCGATAAGGGCAGCATCCGTGGATTTCAACCGGGTAGTTTTGGCAGGTAGGATGGGTCTTGATCATAGGTGGAAGAGATTCTAGGATCAGATGTGGATACAGGAATTGACTGGCAATTGGGGATGGAGAAATTGATGAGGGCCTGGCAACCCAGTGGTTGACAATCAGTGGTGGACATTCCCCGGTGCCAGGTTTCTGTCATGTAAACGTCCACCTAAACCCAGGATCAGTGGTCGGGTGACCAGGAGGTAGGACCAGGAGGAGGAGGATGGAGCCATAGCAGTATTGGAGTAGGTCCCAAAGGTGGTCCTGCGCATCCGTGTCGTGAGGGGCCTCGCTTTCACTTAGAGCTGTGTACCCCGCGGGTGGTGTGCTAGGAGTTTGGCGGCCGTGGGGGTCGTAAGGGCCACCGTATCGGGACCGGTGCACTTAGGCTGTAAGGTTTTTGGGTATAGTTCTTGTAGCAGGACGCTATCCCCTGGGGCCAGGGCTTGGGGAGTATCTGCTGTGGGTTCCCCTGGAGTCGGGCTGACTGAGTCGCATGGGCCCGCAGGAGGGCTCTTAGAAGAGTTAGGTAAGGTAGGCAAGATAGGAGCAGAGGAGGCGGTGACGGGAAGATTTTGAGTGAGCAGGAAGGGCCGCCAACGAGAAGCTGAAAGGGACTTAGACCCCACGGCCCTCTAGGGGAAGCTCTGAGCCTTGTTAAAGCCAGCGGGAGGAGGGTGGCCAGGACGGGCGGGCTTCAAGGGCAGTTTGGTGAGACGTCCCTCGAGAAGGCCGTCGGCCCGCTCTCCCTTACCCGAAGACTGGGGTTGGTATGGGATATGGGGTTTCCAGGTAATATTTAGGCTCTCGGAGACTTGCTGGGTGATGCTGGAGATGAGGCCGGGCCGTTGTCAGATGGTAGGGTCCGCGGGAGGCCGAACCTCGGAATGATGTGTTGGAGGGCTATGGTGGCCGCCGCCTCCGCAGTGTCCCGAGGTATGGAGAAAGCCCCTATCCACCGTGTAAAGGTGTCCACTGAGGCTAACAGGTAGGGAAAGGATTTATGGCGTGGCACGTGGGAAAAGTCAGGCTGCCAGTCCTCGCCAGGTTGGTGTGCGCAGAGCTGGGGATTGGGCCCCGCCGGGCCTGCGAATTCCCCCTCGAGCGTTGACCGTGGAGCAGGGTTTGCAAGACTTCGGCGCCTCTCCGGTAACCTGTGGCACATGTGGAGGGTGGAAAAGGGGTTGTAGGAACTGGTGTAAGGCCTTGGGCCCGACGTGTAGGGACTGCCGTATGTCTGAAACGATCATGGGGGCTGAAGGGTCTGGAAGAGCGAGTTTCTTTGGAATGAAGATGCGGCCTTTGTCCCTGGCGATTCCTCCCATCCTTTTGGGTGTCTGTCTGAGTTTCCTGGTGTGTGTAAGAGGGGGACTGTGGTGTGTGGAGGAAGAGGAGGGGAGCTGGTGGGGGTCTAAGGCAGTGGGTCGGGCAGTGGAGAGTCGGCTTTGTTGTTGCCTCGGGACACCAGGTCCTCGGAGGGTCGGTCCACGACAGTGGACAGTGGCTACTTGAGTGAGGTTGGGGGGTCTGAGGGTCTGGGCTGAGGGTCTCCAGTAGTTGTGAAATGAGGTGCCCATTGATTCTGGGTGGTACCCTTGGTGGTAAGACACCCTCGCTCTTGCCAGAGGACAGAATGTGTGTGTGTGATGAGGGAGGCGTATTTGGAGGCAGTGTATGTGGTGTCCCGAGGGGGAGGGCAGCCGCCTCCAGGACGGCATCGAGGGTAAGCAAGTACGGCGTAGGCCGCGTGTCTCTCTCTGGCCGTCCGGGGCGATGAGAGAACTACCATCCACAAAGAGGATTCATTCGGTCAGGCTTCGGGAGGGCTTGATAGGAAAGTCCCGACGTGGAGGAGTCAGCTCGTGCAGGAGTTGAGGGCAGGAATGGGAGGGTTCTGAGTGAGTCGCGGGGGGAGTACCCACCCGCAGGAGGGGAGCAGGATTTAGACGAGAGGTTGGTGGGTGGTAGATGTCCGGGTTTTCGATGAAGAGGAGAAGATCAAGTTGGAGTCTAGCGGGGTCCAGATGAGAAACAGATTTCTGGCTCAGTAGATCTGTGTCCCAGGCGGTGAGAGGAGAAAACGGTGAGGGGCCTTGTAGAGTGAGTGTAAGGGCCTCCTTTGTCAGGGAGGCGGCCCCAGCCAGGGCTCTGAGACATGGTTGCCAGCCCTGAGCGGCGACATCTAGCTGTTGTGAGAGGTACGCCCGTGTCCGCTCCGTTGGTCCTGTTGGCTGTACCAGGAGGCGAGGGGCCGAGCGGGAACGTTCATCAGTCAATAAGTAGGGAGGTTTTGGGGGATCTGGAAGAGCTGAAACGGGTCCCAGAGTAAGGCAGTCTTCCCGTTTGGAGAAAAGGTGTTTGACAGGGGAGGGGTCTGTCCGTGGCCCCCGTGGGGTTGGTTTGGCTGCCCTGTGGAGGGGTCGTGCCAGGAGAGCGAAGTCAGGAATCCAGTACCAGAGGAAACCCACGAGAGCCAAGAAAGAGAGAAGGTTGTCGGCGTTCTGGCGGGGAGAGGGGAGGCCGGAGATGCTGGCGTTGTGGTAGGCGGAGGCGGTCTCCAGTGAGTGTTTTCGAGGTGTAGGGGTTAAGGATATACCCAGCTAGGTAACCGTGGGGGTGCAAAGTTGCGCTTTGGAGGGAGTGACCGGGTACCCTTTAGAACCAAGGAAGCTGAGGAGGAGAGCAGTGTCTTCCTGTGAGGAAGGTCGGGAGGGCCTACAAAGGGGAAGGTCATCGACTTCTTGGAGGAGTGTGCTCTGTGTGAAAGAGCCTTGTTGGAGATGTCTAGAAAGGGCCTGGCCAAAGAGATGGGGACTATCCTTGGAGTCCCTGAGGCAGGACCGTCCAGGCCAGTTGTCCTGAGGTATGTGTGTCGGGGTCTTCCCATGGGAAGGCCAAGAGAACGTATGAATGTGGGTGTGGAGGAGCAGTGAATCAAGAAGGCGTCTTTGAGGCCTAAGCGTGAGAAGTGAGTAGCGGTGGAGGGAACAGTAGGAAGTGGGGCGTATGGGTTGGGCACCAGCGGGTGGAGAGGGCTAGCAGCCTCGTTGATGAGTCTTCAACCTTGTACTAGGCGATAGGCTCCAGAAGGTTTCCTGGCAGGGAGAATGGGGGTGATGCTCGGGGAGCTGTTGGGGATAAGGAGGCCGTGCTGGCCAAGTCGGTCTGTACTAGGTTTAAGTCCCCGTCGGTGAGTTTCCGAAATGGAGAATTGGGGCTGAGAAGGAGAGGAGGCGGGGGGGTTTGATCTTTTAAGTGGGTTTTGACTGGGGGGTGGTGAGTGGCCACCATTGGTTTAGAGGTGTCCCAGACTTGGGGGTTAAGGGGTAGAGGGAGACGGGGGGCGTGGAGTGGAGGGATCAGGAGAAATGAAGGGTAAGACGAGGTGAGCAGAGGCAGTGGGTGAGGGAGAAAGACGAACGGTGGCCTTGAGTTTGTGTAGGATCTCCCGGCCGAGGAGAGGAGCCGGGCAGGAAGGAGTTCTAAGGAAGGAGGGTGAGAGGGGAGCCCGTCCGTGGAGTAGATGGAGGTGCCATCAGTTCCCCCCACCACCACCACTGGAGAGGGGAACCCGGCACCCGAGTGGAAGGCAGAATGGAGCCAGTCGCCCCGTGTCCAGCAGGAAAGAGACGGACTTCCCCGCTCCCGGGAGCAGGACCCCACGTTGTGCCCCAGGTAGCAAATCCGAGAAAGCCCCCAGGAGCCGACACCGATGCAAACACACGAGGGTTTCTTTACAAGCTCGAGCTTGGGTCCAAGTATACCCGACACGGCGGAGCAGGGACTTGGACCCCGGGGCTCAGAGGCGTAGCAGCTTTCCGGGGGCCAGTGGCCCACGGGATTGTAACACACACAGAAGGTTGCACAGTCATGTGAGTCCGCCCGCAACTGGGGGCCAGTTGACTCCCAGTTTACCCTACCTATGGTGACCGTTTGAACTGGCCTATCACTCTGGTCAGAATTGGCGCGCAGTGTTGGGGGGCACAAGCGGGGGTTACATTTTTATGATCTGATTTCGGGTAAGGGTGTGCTCAGTGGCTTGACTAGGGTGGGGCAGCGCCTTAAGCAATAAGCAGGTCCTGTGGGGGTCATAGCAGGAGGTGGCGGGTGCAGCAGAAAATGGAGTTAGTCCTGCTCCGCTTGTCCAGGGGCAGGGGATTTTTGTGAAATTCCCTGGGTCCCACACCCCAGGCTCGGCCTGGGTTAGGGGGTGTCCGAGTCTGGGCCCCGCGAGTCGTGGTCCAGTCCGAGTAGTCGGAAGGTTGGACTTTGCGGCTCAGGGTTGCCTCCGTGTGGAGGCGCCGAGGATGCCCCGAGACCAGGGCAGGCGGATTTCCAGTGGCCCGTCACTCGACATCGCGGGCCTGGCCGCGTCGGCTCCGTGATCCTGGGACATTGACGGGCCCGGTGTCCCTCGGTGCCGCGTCTGACGCAAGCCCCAGGCGGGATGCGGTGGGGTGCCCCTCTGTGTGCCTCCCGGAGCCCGCCGGCCGCAGGGCTGCCAGCGAGGCTGGGGTATGGAGTTGCACCTGCACCTGCAGCTGCAGTCTGGCCTGCCCCTGCGGTTCAGCCGCTCTTCGTCTCGGGTGTTCAAGACGTTCAATGCCATGGTCGGCAGGTCGGGAATGGGAGTTTGGGGACCCTCTTCGGCCTTCTTGAATTTTTTTTTCCGGGTATCGGGGAGGACTGAGAGAGAAAATGCGTCGCCACCACAGTAGCCCTGGACGGGGCCGGGGAGGCAGGGTCCAGGCGAGGGTACTGGGTTACAGCCTCAGCGAGCCTCTGAAGGCAAAGAGCAGGCTTCTCATCTGGGTTCTGAGCGACTTGCCGGACCCTAGCGTAGTTGACAGACAGCCCTGTTAGAGACCGCCCGCGTGCCAGCGTGGAGACAGTGGACGTGGGGCGGCGGCGGCGGCGGCGGCGGCGGCGGCCCCCCCCCTCCCGGCCCGTCTGCTAAGGGCGTGCGGGATCCTCGGCGGGAACCGCCCGAGCACCGATTGGCACAGCCCCGTCGGTGAAACGGACCCGGCCGGCGTGTTGTCGGGCGGCAGCCTGCATTCGCTCCCTGTCCTCTGGTGGAAGGGGGGTGGTCTGCAGCACATGCAAATCCTGCCAAGTCAAGCAAGCCCTCTGCCTGGGCCAAATACTGAATTCTTGGCTGCAGTCCCGGGTTAGCAGAGTAAGAGCCCAGCCCCCTTTTCCATGTGGGAAAGGTCCTGAAGGGAGAAAGCGTGGACCCGAACAATCCCTTCAGCTCCCACCACCTGTCGCAGGGGGCCGGCCAGGTCAGGGGAGGCGAGACCTTGTGGGATCTTGTGCACCTGGATCGGAGGGGAGGTAGGGGGGTGAAGGTTGGGGGTCAGAAACGGGTAAGGAGGTGTGTGGTTGGGAGGCAGGAGGAGGAGAAGGGGGCAGGGGGCAGGGCTGGCGTTCCCCTAGTAGGTGTTCGGGCCAGGGTGTCAGGGGACCCTGAGACAGGGGAAGGGGGAAAGGATTCGGGGGCTCTTGGAGCTGAGGGAATGGGTGGAGGGGGCGGAGGGAGCGGCTCCCGCGCCGAAAGGACCTGGGTGGTGGAACATTGGGAGCAGAGAGAGGGGCGAGAGCGGAGGTCCCAGAAAGCCTGCATGTCTGGGACCTTGGTCCGCTTGCCCTGAGGTCTAGAGATTGTCCTGGGCCGTGAGAATTTGGTAGTCAGAAGTACCCTCAGGGGCCGTGGAGACTGATTGTCCAGGTAATATTGGGGCCGGGCCACCGTAGAGAAATGAATGAGGCTGAGGCGGCGCCTTTTCAGGTCCTGGGAAAGGCCCCGGGTTTTCTTTCTTTTCTTTTTTTTTAAGTTTTTATTTATTTATGATAGTCACACACAGAGAGAGAGGGGGTGGGGGGCAGAGACACAAGCACATGCACCGGGAGCCTGACGTGGGATTCGGTGCCGGGTCTCCAGGATCGGACCCTGGGTCAAAGGCAGGCGCCAGACCGCTGCGCCACCCAGGGATCCCGGCCCCGGGTTTTGAAATTGGACAGTAGACAACCCGTCGGAGTTTCGGGGTCACATTGGGATTGGGCAGTTCCATGATTCGCACCGGGTAACCCGGAGACTGAAGACAGGCGTCCCCGTTTGCAGCCCAGGGTCACCAGAGAAACAGAGGTGGCCCTAAGGATGAGGACGTCTCCTGATCCCCAGGGAGCACCGGAGAGCCACCCGCTGGCTCTGTGGAGTTGCCCTGGCGCGGCCGCGGCTTCCGGCAGGACCAGCGGGACAGGGGCACGGAATCAGGGGGCGCCTACCCGGCGACTCGAGGCGTGGGGTTCAGTTCAGGTCCTGGTGGTGAGAGGAGAGGGGCTTCCTCCAGAGCGGGGCCTCGAACTCCTCCCGGGTTTCGGCACCAAATCTCAGGTTTCATGCGACTGGTAGGCAAATGAACTAGAGAGGCCAGGCAAAGGTGGGTCAAAAGAGGCTTTCAGTGGGCGCATCTGGGGCGAGGTTCCCAGGCCCCGAGAGGGAGCAGAGCCGGGGAAGCCGGCTTTTGAAAGGGGAGTGCTAAGGGCTCGTGTCTGTACGGGCTGATATATTGGGGCATGTGACTGGAGGAAGCGGTACGGGGCGATAAGCGCTTCTGCCTTTCTATGGGGTCTGGGTAAGTAAGGTATGGTTCAGGTTTCCTACCTGGGTCCTGTCTCGCCAGTGACGTGTCCTTGGGCGGCCACCAGGGTTGAAGCCGGGGAGACCCCGATAAGTAGTGGGAGAAAGATCACTCGTTTGTGCTTCTCCGGGAGGCTGGCCAGGAGGGCTACTTCTGCCCGACTAGAGAGAGTTCGTCGCGGAACCAGGGAGACAGGCAGACAGAGGAGAGAGGCAGAGGTACCTAGAGATTCAGAAAGGCTGCCCGTTGCGCCAAGAGAGACCACGGATCGGGGCGTGATGAGAGGTAACATTTGACAGGGTGACTACACGCAGGGAAGACCTAAGGGTGGAGTAAGACAAAGGGAAGTGGTGGTTGAGAGGGTCCGTGAATAAGGCATTGTCCAGGAGAGAGGGAGAATGCAATGCCCTGGAGGTGCGGGTGTGAGGTTGGCGCAGTTCAATGCGTTCGGGAGGGGAACGGCCACCAGGGAAGAGGGGGGCTTTGCCCCAGGCGGCACAGATAAAACAGTGGGACAGATTGCCCATGCCTGAAAGGCTGGAGAGGGAAGTAAGTGCCTTGTTGGCTAAGTTTCATCTAGGAGAAGGGGCCCCGCCCCGGGCCTGAGCTGGGGTAGCCTGTAGGTGGGTTTGGAGAAGTTGCTCCTGTGCACGTATGGTGGGAGTCTGGTTCCTTCGGTCGGGTTGGATTGGTGGAAGTGAGAGCCGCACGTGTGTATGTCGTGTAGATGCGGGGAGAGAAGACGGTAGGGTAGGAGGAAAAGGGGCAGCGGTACAATTTTGCGGTTACCCCCGTCGCCCAGTGGGAATCCCAAGGGTCCAGAATAGTTAGGCCATAGTTACTGTGTGTTCTGTAGAAGCGGCCTCATGGGTCACTGGTTGCAAAGGTGCCAGCGAAAGGGTCCCGGCACAAGTGGCCAAGGCGATGAATATTCCAGTAGCGATAAGGGCAGCATCCGTGGATTTCAACCGGGTAGTTTTGGCAGGTAGGATGGGTCTTGATCATAGGTGGAAGAGATTCTAGGATCAGATGTGGATACAGGAATTGACTGGCAATTGGGGATGGAGAAATTGATGAGGGCCTGGCAACCCAGTGGTTGACAATCAGTGGTGGACATTCCCCGGTGCCAGGTTTCTGTCATGTAAACGTCCACCTAAACCCAGCGTCAGTGGTCTGGTGACCAGGAGGTAGGAACAGGAGGAGGAGGATGGAGCCATAGCAGTATTGGAGTAGGTCCCAAAGGTGGTCCTGCGCATCCGTGTCGTGAGGGGCCTCGCTTTCACTTAGAGCTGTGTACCCCGCGGGTGGTGTGCTAGGAGTTTGGCGGCCGTGGGGGTCGTAAGGGCCACCGTATAGGGACCGGTGCACTTAGGCTGTAAGGTTTTTGGGTATAGTTCTTGTAGCAGGACGCTATCCCCTGGGGCCAGGGCTTGGGGAGTATCTGCTGTGCGTTCCCCTGGAGTCGGGCTGACTGAGTCGCATGGGCCCGCAGGAGGGCTCTTAGAAGAGTTAGGTAAGGTAGGCAAGATAGGAGCAGAGGAGGCGGTGACGGGAAGATTTTGAGTGAGCAGGAAGGGCCGCCCACGAGAAGCTGAAAGGGACTTAGAGCCCACGGCCCTCTAGGGATAGCTCTGAGCCTTGTTAAAGCCAGCGGGAGGAGGGTGGCCAGGACGGGCGGGCTTCAAGGGCAGTTTGGTGAGACGTCCCTCGAGAAGGCCGTCGGCCCGCTCTCCCTTACCCGAAGACTGGGGTTGGTATGGGATATGGGGTTTCCAGGTAATATTTAGGCTCTCGGAGACTTGCTGGGTGATGCTGGAGATGAGGCCGGGCCGTTGTCAGATGGTAGGGTCCGCGGGAGGCCGAACCTCGGAATGATGTGTTGGAGGGCTATGGTGGCCGCCGCCTCCGCAGTGTCCCGAGGTATGGAGAAAGCCCCTATCCACCGTGTAAAGGTGTCCACTGAGGCTAACAGGTAGGGAAAGGATTTATGGCGTGGCACGTGGGAAAAGTCAGGCTGCCAGTCCTCGCCAGGTTGGTGTGCGCAGAGCTGGGGATTGGGCCCCGCCGGGCCTGCGAATTCCCCCTCGAGCGTTGACCGTGGAGCAGGGTTTGCAAGACTTCGGCGCCTCTCCGGTAACCTGTGGCACATGTGGAGGGTGGAAAAGGGGTTGTAGGAACTGGTGTAAGGCCTTGGGCCCGACGTGTAGGGACTGCCGTATGTCTGAAACGATCATGGGGGCTGAAGGGTCTGGAAGAGCGAGTTTCTTTGGAATGAAGATGCGGCCTTTGTCCCTGGCGATTCCTCCCATCCTTTTGGGTGTGTGTCTGAGTTTCCTGGTGTGTGTAAGAGGGGGACTGTGGTGTGTGGAGGAAGAGGAGGGGAGCTGGTGGGGGTCTAAGGCAGTGGGTCGGGCAGTGGAGAGTCGGCTTTGTTGTTGCCTCGGGACACCAGGTCCTCGGAGGGTCGGTCCACGACAGTGGACAGTGGCTACTTGAGTGAGGTTGGGGGGTCTGAGGGTCTGGGCTGAGGGTCTCCAGTAGTTGTGAAATGAGGTGCCCATTGATTCTGGGTGGTACCCTTGGTGGTAAGACACCCTCGCTCTTGCCAGAGGACAGAATGTGTGTGTGTGATGAGGGAGGCGTATTTGGAGGCAGTGTATGTGGTGTCCCGAGGGGGAGGGCAGCCGCCTCCAGGACGGCATCGAGGGTAAGCAAGTACGGCGTAGGCCGCGTGTCTCTCTCTGGCCGTCCGGGGCGATGAGAGAACTACCATCCACAAAGAGGATTCATTCGGTCAGGCTTCGGGAGGGCTTGATAGGAAAGTCCCGACGTGGAGGAGTCAGCTCGTGCAGGAGTTGAGGGCAGGAATGGGAGGGTTCTGAGTGAGTCGCGGGGGGAGTACCCACCCGCAGGAGGGGAGCAGGATTTAGACGAGAGGTTGGTGGGTGGTAGATGTCCGGGTTTTCGATGAAGAGGAGAAGATCAAGTTGGAGTCTAGCGGGGTCCAGATGAGAAACAGATTTCTGGCTCAGTAGATCTGTGTCCCAGGCGGTGAGAGGAGAAAACGGTGAGGGGCCTTGTAGAGTGAGTGTAAGGGCCTCCTTTGTCAGGGAGGCGGCCCCAGCCAGGGCTCTGAGACATGGTTGCCAGCCCTGAGCGGCGACATCTAGCTGTTGTGAGAGGTACGCCCGTGTCCGCTCCGTTGGTCCTGTTGGCTGTACCAGGAGGCGAGGGGCCGAGCGGGAACGTTCATCAGTCAATAAGTAGGGAGGTTTTGGGGGATCTGGAAGAGCTGAAACGGGTCCCAGAGTAAGGCAGTCTTCCCGTTTGCAGAGAAGGTGTTTGACAGGGGAGGGGTCTCTCCGTGGCCCCCGTGGGGTTGGTTTGGCTGCCCTGTGGAGGGGTCGTGCCAGGAGAGCGAAGTCAGGAATCCAGTACCAGAGGAAACCCACGAGAGCCAAGAAAGAGAGAAGGTTGTCGGCGTTCTGGCGGGGAGAGGGGAGGCCGGAGATGCTGGCGTTGTGGTAGGCGGAGGCGGTCTCCAGTGAGTGTTTTCGAGGTGTAGGGGTTAAGGATATACCCAGCTAGGTAACCGTGGGGGTGCAAAGTTGCGCTTTGGAGGGAGTGACCGGGTACCCTTTAGAACCAAGGAAGCTGAGGAGGAGAGCAGTGTCTTCCTGTGAGGAAGGTCGGGAGGGCCTACAAAGGGGAAGGTCATCGACTTCTTGGAGGAGTGTGCTCTGTGTGAAAGAGCCTTGTTGGAGATGTCTAGAAAGGGCCTGGCCAAAGAGATGGGGACTATCCTTGGAGTCCCTGAGGCAGGACCGTCCAGGCCAGTTGTCCTGAGGTATGTGTGTCGGGGTCTTCCCATGGGAAGGCCAAGAGAACGTATGAATGTGGGTGTGGAGGAGCAGTGAATCAAGAAGGCGTCTTTGAGGCCTAAGCGTGAGAAGTGAGTAGCGGTGGAGGGAACAGTAGGAAGTGGGGCGTATGGGTTGGGCACCAGCGGGTGGAGAGGGCTAGCAGCCTCGTTGATGAGTCTTCAACCTTGTACTAGGCGATAGGCTCCAGAAGGTTTCCTGGCAGGGAGAATGGGGGTGATGCTCGGGGAGCTGTTGGGGATAAGGAGGCCGTGCTGGCCAAGTCGGTCTGTACTAGGTTTAAGTCCCCGTCGGTGAGTTTCCGAAATGGAGAATTGGGGCTGAGAAGGAGAGGAGGCGGGGGGGTTTGATCTTTTAAGTGGGTTTTGACTGGGGGGTGGTGAGTGGCCACCATTGGTTTAGAGGTGTCCCAGACTTGGGGGTTAAGGGGTAGAGGGAGACGGGGGGCGTGGAGTGGAGGGATCAGGAGAAATGAAGGGTAAGACGAGGTGAGCAGAGGCAGTGGGTGAGGGAGAAAGACGAACGGTGGCCTTGAGTTTGTGTAGGATCTCCCGGCCGAGGAGAGGAGCCGGGCAGGAAGGAGTTCTAAGGAAGGAGGGTGAGAGGGGAGCCCGTCCGTGGAGTAGATGGAGGTGCCATCAGTTCCCCCCACCACCACCACTGGAGAGGGGAACCCGGCACCCGAGTGGAAGGCAGAATGGAGCCAGTCGCCCCGTGTCCAGCAGGAAAGAGACGGACTTCCCCGCTCCCGGGAGCAGGACCCCACGTTGTGCCCCAGGTAGCAAATCCGAGAAAGCCCCCAGGAGCCGACACCGATGCAAACACACGAGGGTTTCTTTACAAGCTCGAGCTTGGGTCCAAGTATACCCGACACGGCGGAGCAGGGACTTGGACCCCGGGGCTCAGAGGCGTAGCAGCTTTCCGGGGGCCAGTGGCCCACGGGATTGTAACACACACAGAAGGTTGCACAGTCATGTGAGTCCGCCCGCAACTGGGGGCCAGTTGACTCCCAGTTTACCCTACCTATGGTGACCGTTTGAACTGGCCTATCACTCTGGTCAGAATTGGCGCGCAGTGTTGGGGGGCACAAGCGGGGGTTACATTTTTATGATCTGATTTCGGGTAAGGGTGTGCTCAGTGGCTTGACTAGGGTGGGGCAGCGCCTTAAGCAATAAGCAGGTCCTGTGGGGGTCATAGCAGGAGGTGGCGGGTGCAGCAGAAAATGGAGTTAGTCCTGCTCCGCTTGTCCAGGGGCAGGGGATTTTTGTGAAATTCCCTGGGTCCCACACCCCAGGCTCGGCCTGGGTTAGGGGGTGTCCGAGTCTGGGCCCCGCGAGTCGTGGTCCAGTCCGAGTAGTCGGAAGGTTGGACTTTGCGGCTCAGGGTTGCCTCCGTGTGGAGGCGCCGAGGATGCCCCGAGACCAGGGCAGGCGGATTTCCAGTGGCCCGTCACTCGACATCGCGGGCCTGGCCGCGTCGGCTCCGTGATCCTGGGACATTGACGGGCCCGGTGTCCCTCGGTGCCGCGTCTGACGCAAGCCCCAGGCGGGATGCGGTGGGGTGCCCCTCTGTGTGCCTCCCGGAGCCCGCCGGCCGCAGGGCTGCCAGCGAGGCTGGGGTGTGGAGTTGCACCTGCACCTGCAGCTGCAGTCTGGCCTGCCCCTGCGGTTCAGCCGCTCTTCGTCTCGGGTGTTCAAGACGTTCAATGCCATGGTCGGCAGGTCGGGAATGGGAGTTTGGGGACCCTCTTCGGCCTTCTTGAATTTTTTTTTCCGGGTATCGGGGAGGACTGAGAGAGAAAATGCGTCGCCACCACAGTAGCCCTGGACGGGGCCGGGGAGGCAGGGTCCAGGCGAGGGTACTGGGTTACAGCCTCAGCGAGCCTCTGAAGGCAAAGAGCAGGCTTCTCATCTGGGTTCTGAGCGACTTGCCGGACCCTAGCGTAGTTGACAGACAGCCCTGTTAGAGACCGCCCGCGTGCCAGCGTGGAGACAGTGGACGTGGGGCGGCGGCGGCGGCGGCGGCGGCGGCGGCGGCGGCCCCCCCCCTCCCGGCCCGTCTGCTAAGGGCGTGCGGGATCCTCGGTGGGAACCGCCCGAGCACCGATTGGCACAGCCCCGTCGGTGAAACGGACCCGGCCGGCGTGTTGTCGGGCGGCAGCCTGCATTCGCTCCCTGTCCTCTGGTGGAAGGGGGGTGGTCTGCAGCACATGCAAATCCTGCCAAGTCAAGCAAGCCCTCTGCCTGGGCCAAATACTGACTTCTTGGCTGCAGTCCCGGGTTAGCAGAGTAAGAGCCCAGCCCCCTTTTCCATGTGGGAAAGGTCCTGAAGGGAGAAAGCGTGGACCCGAACAATCCCTTCAGCTCCCACCACCTGTCGCAGGGGGCCGGCCAGGTCAGGGGAGGCGAGACCTTGTGGGATCTTGTGCACCTGGATCGGAGGGGAGGTAGGGGGGTGAAGGTTGGGGGTCAGAAACGGGTAAGGAGGTGTGTGGTTGGGAGGCAGGAGGAGGAGAAGGGGGCAGGGGGCAGGGCTGGCGTTCCCCTAGTAGGTGTTCGGGCCAGGGTGTCAGGGGACCCTGAGACAGGGGAAGGGGGAAAGGATTCGGGGGCTCTTGGAGCTGAGGGAATGGGTGGAGGGGGCGGAGGGAGCGGCTCCCGCGCCGAAAGGACCTGGGTGGTGGAACATTGGGAGCAGAGAGAGGGGCGAGAGCGGAGGTCCCAGAAAGCCTGCATGTCTGGGACCTTGGTCCGCTTGCCCTGAGGTCTAGAGATTGTCCTGGGCCGTGAGAATTTGGTAGTCAGAAGTACCCTCAGGGGCCGTGGAGACTGATTGTCCAGGTAATATTGGGGCCGGGCCACCGTAGAGAAATGAATGAGGCTGAGGCGGCGCCTTTTCAGGTCCTGGGAAAGGCCCCGGGTTTTCTTTCTTTTCTTTTTTTTTAAGTTTTTATTTATTTATGATAGTCACACACAGAGAGAGAGGGGGTGGGGGGCAGAGACACAAGCACATGCACCGGGAGCCTGACGTGGGATTCGGTGCCGGGTCTCCAGGATCGGACCCTGGGTCAAAGGCAGGCGCCAGACCGCTGCGCCACCCAGGGATCCCGGCCCCGGGTTTTGAAATTGGACAGTAGACAACCCGTCGGAGTTTCGGGGTCACATTGGGATTGGGCAGTTCCATGATTCGCACCGGGTAACCCGGAGACTGAAGACAGGCGTCCCCGTTTGCAGCCCAGGGTCACCAGAGAAACAGAGGTGGCCCTAAGGATGAGGACGTCTCCTGATCCCCAGGGAGCACCGGAGAGCCACCCGCTGGCTCTGTGGAGTTGCCCTGGCGCGGCCGCGGCTTCCGGCAGGACCAGCGGGACAGGGGCACGGAATCAGGGGGCGCCTACCCGGCGACTCGAGGCGTGGGGTTCAGTTCAGGTCCTGGTGGTGAGAGGAGAGGGGCTCCCTCCAGAGCGGGGCCTCGAACTCCTCCCGGGTTTCGGCACCAAATCTCAGGTTTCATGCGACTGGTAGGCAAATGAACTAGAGAGGCCAGGCAAAGGTGGGTCAAAAGAGGCTTTCAGTGGGCGCATCTGGGGCGAGGTTCCCAGGCCCCGAGAGGGAGCAGAGCCGGGGAAGCCGGCTTTTGAAGGGGGAGTGCTAAGGGCTCGTGTCTGTACGGGCTGATAGGCATTGGGGCATGTGACTGGAGGAAGCGGTACGGGGCGATAAGCGCTTCTGCCTTTCTATGGGGTCTGGGTAAGTAAGGTATGGTTCAGGTTTCCTACCTGGGTCCTGTCTCGCCAGTGACGTGTCCTTGGGCGGCCACCAGGGTTGAAGCCGGGGAGACCCCGATAAGTAGTGGGAGAAAGATCACTCGTTTGTGCTTCTCCGGGAGGCTGGCCAGGAGGGCTACTTCTGCCCGACTAGAGAGAGTTCGTCGCGGAACCAGGGAGACAGGCAGACAGAGGAGAGAGGCAGAGGTACCTAGAGATTCAGAAAGGCTGCCCGTTGCGCCAAGAGAGACCACGGATCGGGGCGTGATGAGAGGTAACATTTGACAGGGTGACTACACGCAGGGAAGACCTAAGGGTGGAGTAAGACAAAGGGAAGTGGTGGTTGAGAGGGTCCGTGAATAAGGCATTGTCCAGGAGAGAGGGAGAATGCAATGCCCTGGAGGTGCGGGTGTGAGGTTGGCGCAGTTCAATGCGTTCGGGAGGGGAACGGCCACCAGGGAAGAGGGGGGCTTTGCCCCAGGCGGCACAGATAAAACAGTGGGACAGATTGCCCATGCCTGAAAGGCTGGAGAGGGAAGTAAGTGCCTTGTTGGCTAAGTTTCATCTAGGAGAAGGGGCCCCGCCCCGGGCCTGAGCTGGGGTAGCCTGTAGGTGGGTTTGGAGAAGTTGCTCCTGTGCACGTATGGTGGGAGTCTGGTTCCTTCGGTCGGGTTGGATTGGTGGAAGTGAGAGCCGCACGTGTGTATGTCGTGTAGATGCGGGGAGAGAAGACGGTAGGGTAGGAGGAAAAGGGGCAGCGGTACAATTTTGCGGTTACCCCCGTCGCCCAGTGGGAATCCCAAGGGTCCAGAATAGTTAGGCCATAGTTACTGTGTGTTGTGTAGAAGGGCCTCATGGGTCACTGGTTGCAAAGGTGCCGGCGAAAGGGTCCCGGCACAAGTGGCCAAGGCGATGAATATTCCAGTAGCGATAAGGGCAGCATCCGTGGATTTCAACCGGGTAGTTTTGGCAGGTAGGATGGGTCTTGATCATAGGTGGAAGAGATTCTAGGATCAGATGTGGATACAGGAATTGACTGGCAATTGGGGATGGAGAAATTGATGAGGGCCTGGCAACCCAGTGGTTGACAATCAGTGGTGGACATTCCCCGGTGCCAGGTTTCTGTCATGTAAACGTCCACCTAAACCCAGGATCAGTGGTCGGGTGACCAGGAGGTAGGACCAGGAGGAGGAGGATGGAGCCATAGCAGTATTGGAGTAGGTCCCAAAGGTGGTCCTGCGCATCCGTGTCGTGAGGGGCCTCGCTTTCACTTAGAGCTGTGTACCCCGCGGGTGGTGTGCTAGGAGTTTGGCGGCCGTGGGGGTCGTAAGGGCCACCGTATCGGGACCGGTGCACTTAGGCTGTAAGGTTTTTGGGTATAGTTCTTGTAGCAGGACGCTATCCCCTGGGGCCAGGGCTTGGGGAGTATCTGCTGTGGGTTCCCCTGGAGTCGGGCTGACTGAGTCGCATGGGCCCGCAGGAGGGCTCTTAGAAGAGTTAGGTAAGGTAGGCAAGATAGGAGCAGAGGAGGCGGTGACGGGAAGATTTTGAGTGAGCAGGAAGGGCCGCCAACGAGAAGCTGAAAGGGACTTAGACCCCACGGCCCTCTAGGGGAAGCTCTGAGCCTTGTTAAAGCCAGCGGGAGGAGGGTGGCCAGGACGGGCGGGCTTCAAGGGCAGTTTGGTGAGACGTCCCTCGAGAAGGCCGTCGGCCCGCTCTCCCTTACCCGAAGACTGGGGTTGGTATGGGATATGGGGTTTCCAGGTAATATTTAGGCTCTCGGAGACTTGCTGGGTGATGCTGGAGATGAGGCCGGGCCGTTGTCAGATGGTAGGGTCCGCGGGAGGCCGAACCTCGGAATGATGTGTTGGAGGGCTATGGTGGCCGCCGCCTCCGCAGTGTCCCGAGGTATGGAGAAAGCCCCTATCCACCGTGTAAAGGTGTCCACTGAGGCTAACAGGTAGGGAAAGGATTTATGGCGTGGCACGTGGGAAAAGTCAGGCTGCCAGTCCTCGCCAGGTTGGTGTGCGCAGAGCTGGGGATTGGGCCCCGCCGGGCCTGCGAATTCCCCCTCGAGCGTTGACCGTGGAGCAGGGTTTGCAAGACCTTCGGCGCCTCTCCGGTAACCTGTGGCACATGTGGAGGGTGGAAAAGGGGTTGTAGGAACTGGTGTAAGGCCTTGGGCCCGACGTGTAGGGACTGCCGTATGTCTGAAACGATCATGGGGGCTGAAGGGTCTGGAAGAGCGAGTTTCTTTGGAATGAAGATGCGGCCTTTGTCCCTGGCGATTCCTCCCATCCTTTTGGGTGTGTGTCTGAGTTTCCTGGTGTGTGTAAGAGGGGGACTGTGGTGTGTGGAGGAAGAGGAGGGGAGCTGGTGGGGGTCTAAGGCAGTGGGTCGGGCAGTGGAGAGTCGGCTTTGTTGTTGCCTCGGGACACCAGGTCCTCGGAGGGTCGGTCCACGACAGTGGACAGTGGCTACTTGAGTGAGGTTGGGGGGTCTGAGGGTCTGGGCTGAGGGTCTCCAGTAGTTGTGAAATGAGGTGCCCATTGATTCTGGGTGGTACCCTTGGTGGTAAGACACCCTCGCTCTTGCCAGAGGACAGAATGTGTGTGTGTGATGAGGGAGGCGTATTTGGAGGCAGTGTATGTGGTGTCCCGAGGGGGAGGGCAGCCGCCTCCAGGACGGCATCGAGGGTAAGCAAGTACGGCGTAGGCCGCGTGTCTCTCTCTGGCCGTCCGGGGCGATGAGAGAACTACCATCCACAAAGAGGATTCATTCGGTCAGGCTTCGGGAGGGCTTGATAGGAAAGTCCCGACGTGGAGGAGTCAGCTCGTGCAGGAGTTGAGGGCAGGAATGGGAGGGTTCTGAGTGAGTCGCGGGGGGAGTACCCACCCGCAGGAGGGGAGCAGGATTTAGACGAGAGGTTGGTGGGTGGTAGATGTCCGGGTTTTCGATGAAGAGGAGAAGATCAAGTTGGAGTCTAGCGGGGTCCAGATGAGAAACAGATTTCTGGCTCAGTAGATCTGTGTCCCAGGCGGTGAGAGGAGAAAACGGTGAGGGGCCTTGTAGAGTGAGTGTAAGGGCCTCCTTTGTCAGGGAGGCGGCCCCAGCCAGGGCTCTGAGACATGGTTGCCAGCCCTGAGCGGCGACATCTAGCTGTTGTGAGAGGTACGCCCGTGTCCGCTCCGTTGGTCCTGTTGGCTGTACCAGGAGGCGAGGGGCCGAGCGGGAACGTTCATCAGTCAATAAGTAGGGAGGTTTTGGGGGATCTGGAAGAGCTGAAACGGGTCCCAGAGTAAGGCAGTCTTCCCGTTTGGAGAAAAGGTGTTTGACAGGGGAGGGGTCTGTCCGTGGCCCCCGTGGGGTTGGTTTGGCTGCCCTGTGGAGGGGTCGTGCCAGGAGAGCGAAGTCAGGAATCCAGTACCAGAGGAAACCCACGAGAGCCAAGAAAGAGAGAAGGTTGTCGGCGTTCTGGCGGGGAGAGGGGAGGCCGGAGATGCTGGCGTTGTGGTAGGCGGAGGCGGTCTCCAGTGAGTGTTTTCGAGGTGTAGGGGTTAAGGATATACCCAGCTAGGTAACCGTGGGGGTGCAAAGTTGCGCTTTGGAGGGAGTGACCGGGTACCCTTTAGAACCAAGGAAGCTGAGGAGGAGAGCAGTGTCTTCCTGTGAGGAAGGTCGGGAGGGCCTACAAAGGGGAAGGTCATCGACTTCTTGGAGGAGTGTGCTCTGTGTGAAAGAGCCTTGTTGGAGATGTCTAGAAAGGGCCTGGCCAAAGAGATGGGGACTATCCTTGGAGTCCCTGAGGCAGGACCGTCCAGGCCAGTTGTCCTGAGGTATGTGTGTCGGGGTCTTCCCATGGGAAGGCCAAGAGAACGTATGAATGTGGGTGTGGAGGAGCAGTGAATCAAGAAGGCGTCTTTGAGGCCTAAGCGTGAGAAGTGAGTAGCGGTGGAGGGAACAGTAGGAAGTGGGGCGTATGGGTTGGGCACCAGCGGGTGGAGAGGGCTAGCAGCCTCGTTGATGAGTCTTCAACCTTGTACTAGGCGATAGGCTCCAGAAGGTTTCCTGGCAGGGAGAATGGGGGTGATGCTCGGGGAGCTGTTGGGGATAAGGAGGCCGTGCTGGCCAAGTCGGTCTGTACTAGGTTTAAGTCCCCGTCGGTGAGTTTCCGAAATGGAGAATTGGGGCTGAGAAGGAGAGGAGGCGGGGGGGTTTGATCTTTTAAGTGGGTTTTGACTGGGGGGTGGTGAGTGGCCACCATTGGTTTAGAGGTGTCCCAGACTTGGGGGTTAAGGGGTAGAGGGAGACGGGGGGCGTGGAGTGGAGGGATCAGGAGAAATGAAGGGTAAGACGAGGTGAGCAGAGGCAGTGGGTGAGGGAGAAAGACGAACGGTGGCCTTGAGTTTGTGTAGGATCTCCCGGCCGAGGAGAGGAGCCGGGCAGGAAGGAGTTCTAAGGAAGGAGGGTGAGAGGGGAGCCCGTCCGTGGAGTAGATGGAGGTGCCATCAGTTCCCCCCACCACCACCACTGGAGAGGGGAACCCGGCACCCGAGTGGAAGGCAGAATGGAGCCAGTCGCCCCGTGTCCAGCAGGAAAGAGACGGACTTCCCCGCTCCCGGGAGCAGGACCCCACGTTGTGCCCCAGGTAGCAAATCCGAGAAAGCCCCCAGGAGCCGACACCGATGCAAACACACGAGGGTTTCTTTACAAGCTCGAGCTTGGGTCCAAGTATACCCGACACGGCGGAGCAGGGACTTGGACCCCGGGGCTCAGAGGCGTAGCAGCTTTCCGGGGGCCAGTGGCCCACGGGATTGTAACACACACAGAAGGTTGCACAGTCATGTGAGTCCGCCCGCAACTGGGGGCCAGTTGACTCCCAGTTTACCCTACCTATGGTGACCGTTTGAACTGGCCTATCACTCTGGTCAGAATTGGCGCGCAGTGTTGGGGGGCACAAGCGGGGGTTACATTTTTATGATCTGATTTCGGGTAAGGGTGTGCTCAGTGGCTTGACTAGGGTGGGGCAGCGCCTTAAGCAATAAGCAGGTCCTGTGGGGGTCATAGCAGGAGGTGGCGGGTGCAGCAGAAAATGGAGTTAGTCCTGCTCCGCTTGTCCAGGGGCAGGGGATTTTTGTGAAATTCCCTGGGTCCCACACCCCAGGCTCGGCCTGGGTTAGGGGGTGTCCGAGTCTGGGCCCCGCGAGTCGTGGTCCAGTCCGAGTAGTCGGAAGGTTGGACTTTGCGGCTCAGGGTTGCCTCCGTGTGGAGGCGCCGAGGATGCCCCGAGACCAGGGCAGGCGGATTTCCAGTGGCCCGTCACTCGACATCGCGGGCCTGGCCGCGTCGGCTCCGTGATCCTGGGACATTGACGGGCCCGGTGTCCCTCGGTGCCGCGTCTGACGCAAGCCCCAGGCGGGATGCGGTGGGGTGCCCCTCTGTGTGCCTCCCGGAGCCCGCCGGCCGCAGGGCTGCCAGCGAGGCTGGGGTGTGGAGTTGCACCTGCACCTGCAGCTGCAGTCTGGCCTGCCCCTGCGGTTCAGCCGCTCTTCGTCTCGGGTGTTCAAGACGTTCAATGCCATGGTCGGCAGGTCGGGAATGGGAGTTTGGGGACCCTCTTCGGCCTTCTTGAATTTTTTTTTCCGGGTATCGGGGAGGACTGAGAGAGAAAATGCGTCGCCACCACAGTAGCCCTGGACGGGGCCGGGGAGGCAGGGTCCAGGCGAGGGTACTGGGTTACAGCCTCAGCGAGCCTCTGAAGGCAAAGAGCAGGCTTCTCATCTGGGTTCTGAGCGACTTGCCGGACCCTAGCGTAGTTGACAGACAGCCCTGTTAGAGACCGCCCGCGTGCCAGCGTGGAGACAGTGGACGTGGGGCGGCGGCGGCGGCGGCGGCGGCGGCGGCGGCGGCCCCCCCCCTCCCGGCCCGTCTGCTAAGGGCGTGCGGGATCCTCGGCGGGAACCGCCCGAGCACCGATTGGCACAGCCCCGTCGGTGAAACGGACCCGGCCGGCGTGTTGTCGGGCGGCAGCCTGCATTCGCTCCCTGTCCTCTGGTGGAAGGGGGGTGGTCTGCAGCACATGCAAATCCTGCCAAGTCAAGCAAGCCCTCTGCCTGGGCCAAATACTGACTTCTTGGCTGCAGTCCCGGGTTAGCAGAGTAAGAGCCCAGCCCCCTTTTCCATGTGGGAAAGGTCCTGAAGGGAGAAAGCGTGGACCCGAACAATCCCTTCAGCTCCCACCACCTGTCGCAGGGGGCCGGCCAGGTCAGGGGAGGCGAGACCTTGTGGGATCTTGTGCACCTGGATCGGAGGGGAGGTAGGGGGGTGAAGGTTGGGGGTCAGAAACGGGTAAGGAGGTGTGTGGTTGGGAGGCAGGAGGAGGAGAAGGGGGCAGGGGGCAGGGCTGGCGTTCCCCTAGTAGGTGTTCGGGCCAGGGTGTCAGGGGACCCTGAGACAGGGGAAGGGGGAAAGGATTCGGGGGCTCTTGGAGCTGAGGGAATGGGTGGAGGGGGCGGAGGGAGCGGCTCCCGCGCCGAAAGGACCTGGGTGGTGGAACATTGGGAGCAGAGAGAGGGGCGAGAGCGGAGGTCCCAGAAAGCCTGCATGTCTGGGACCTTGGTCCGCTTGCCCTGAGGTCTAGAGATTGTCCTGGGCCGTGAGAATTTGGTAGTCAGAAGTACCCTCAGGGGCCGTGGAGACTGATTGTCCAGGTAATATTGGGGCCGGGCCACCGTAGAGAAATGAATGAGGCTGAGGCGGCGCCTTTTCAGGTCCTGGGAAAGGCCCCGGGTTTTCTTTCTTTTCTTTTTTTTTAAGTTTTTATTTATTTATGATAGTCACACAGAGAGAGAGAGGGGGTGGGGGGCAGAGACACAAGCACATGCACCGGGAGCCTGACGTGGGATTCGGTGCCGGGTCTCCAGGATCGGACCCTGGGTCAAAGGCAGGCGCCAGACCGCTGCGCCACCCAGGGATCCCGGCCCCGGGTTTTGAAATTGGACAGTAGACAACCCGTCGGAGTTTCGGGGTCACATTGGGATTGGGCAGTTCCATGATTCGCACCGGGTAACCCGGAGACTGAAGACAGGCGTCCCCGTTTGCAGCCCAGGGTCACCAGAGAAACAGAGGTGGCCCTAAGGATGAGGACGTCTCCTGATCCCCAGGGAGCACCGGAGAGCCACCCGCTGGCTCTGTGGAGTTGCCCTGGCGCGGCCGCGGCTTCCGGCAGGACCAGCGGGACAGGGGCACGGAATCAGGGGGCGCCTACCCGGCGACTCGAGGCGTGGGGTTCAGTTCAGGTCCTGGTGGTGAGAGGAGAGGGGCTCCCTCCAGAGCGGGGCCTCGAACTCCTCCCGGGTTTCGGCACCAAATCTCAGGTTTCATGCGACTGGTAGGCAAATGAACTAGAGAGGCCAGGCAAAGGTGGGTCAAAAGAGGCTTTCAGTGGGCGCATCTGGGGCGAGGTTCCCAGGCCCCGAGAGGGAGCAGAGCCGGGGAAGCCGGCTTTTGAAGGGGGAGTGCTAAGGGCTCGTGTCTGTACGGGCTGATAGGCATTGGGGCATGTGACTGGAGGAAGCGGTACGGGGCGATAAGCGCTTCTGCCTTTCTATGGGGTCTGGGTAAGTAAGGTATGGTTCAGGTTTCCTACCTGGGTCCTGTCTCGCCAGTGACGTGTCCTTGGGCGGCCACCAGGGTTGAAGCCGGGGAGACCCCGATAAGTAGTGGGAGAAAGATCACTCGTTTGTGCTTCTCCGGGAGGCTGGCCAGGAGGGCTACTTCTGCCCGACTAGAGAGAGTTCGTCGCGGAACCAGGGAGACAGGCAGACAGAGGAGAGAGGCAGAGGTACCTAGAGATTCAGAAAGGCTGCCCGTTGCGCCAAGAGAGACCACGGATCGGGGCGTGATGAGAGGTAACATTTGACAGGGTGACTACACGCAGGGAAGACCTAAGGGTGGAGTAAGACAAAGGGAAGTGGTGGTTGAGAGGGTCCGTGAATAAGGCATTGTCCAGGAGAGAGGGAGAATGCAATGCCCTGGAGGTGCGGGTGTGAGGTTGGCGCAGTTCAATGCGTTCGGGAGGGGAACGGCCACCAGGGAAGAGGGGGGCTTTGCCCCAGGCGGCACAGATAAAACAGTGGGACAGATTGCCCATGCCTGAAAGGCTGGAGAGGGAAGTAAGTGCCTTGTTGGCTAAGTTTCATCTAGGAGAAGGGGCCCCGCCCCGGGCCTGAGCTGGGGTAGCCT
The DNA here is from genome assembly GCF_048164855.1 of Canis lupus baileyi. Taxonomy (NCBI): domain Eukaryota; kingdom Metazoa; phylum Chordata; class Mammalia; order Carnivora; family Canidae; genus Canis; species Canis lupus. The sequence continues at coordinate 47,114,200 of NC_132864.1, read as the reverse complement.
GTAGGTGGGTTTGGAGAAGTTGCTCCTGTGCACGTATGGTGGGAGTCTGGTTCCTTCGGTCGGGTTGGATTGGTGGAAGTGAGAGCCGCACGTGTGTATGTCGTGTAGATGCGGGGAGAGAAGACGGTAGGGTAGGAGGAAAAGGGGCAGCGGTACAATTTTGCGGTTACCCCCGTCGCCCAGTGGGAATCCCAAGGGTCCAGAATAGTTAGGCCATAGTTACTGTGTGTTCTGTAGAAGCGGCCTCATGGGTCACTGGTTGCAAAGGTGCCAGCGAAAGGGTCCCGGCACAAGTGGCCAAGGCGATGAATATTCCAGTAGCGATAAGGGCAGCATCCGTGGATTTCAACCGGGTAGTTTTGGCAGGTAGGATGGGTCTTGATCATAGGTGGAAGAGATTCTAGGATCAGATGTGGATACAGGAATTGACTGGCAATTGGGGATGGAGAAATTGATGAGGGCCTGGCAACCCAGTGGTTGACAATCAGTGGTGGACATTCCCCGGTGCCAGGTTTCTGTCATGTAAACGTCCACCTAAACCCAGGGTCAGTGGTCGGGTGACCAGGAGGTAGGACCAGGAGGAGGAGGATGGAGCCATAGCAGTATTGGAGTAGGTCCCAAAGGTGGTCCTGCGCATCCGTGTCCTGAGGGGCCTCGCTTTCACTTAGAGCTGTGTACCCCGCGGGTGGTGTGCTAGGAGTTTGGCGGCCGTGGGGGTCATAAGGGCCACCGTATAGGGACCGGTGCACTTAGGCTGTAAGGTTTTTGGGTATAGTTCTTGTAGCAGGACGCTATCCCCTGGGGCCAGGGCTTGGGGAGTATCTGCTGTGGGTTCCCCTGGAGTCGGGCTGACTGAGTCGCATGGGCCCACAGGAGGGCTCTTAGAAGAGTTAGGTAAGGTAGGCAAGATAGGAGCAGAGGAGGCGGTGACGGGAAGATTTTGAGTGAGCAGGAAGGGCCGCCCACGAGAAGCTGAAAGGGACTTGGACCCCACGGCCCTCTAGGGGAAGCTCTGAGCCTTGTTAAAGCCAGCGGGAGGAGGGTGGCCAGGACGGGCGGGCTTCAAGGGCAGTTTGGTGAGACGTCCCTCGAGAAGGCCGTCGGCCCGCTCTCCCTTACCCGAAGACTGGGGTTGGTATGGGATATGGGGTTTCCAGGTAATATTTAGGCTCTCGGAGACTTGCTGGGTGATGCTGGAGATGAGGCCGGGCCGTTGTCAGATGGTAGGGTCCGCGGGAGGCCGAACCTCGGAATGATGTGTTGGAGGGCTATGGTGGCCGCCGCCTCCGCAGTGTCCCGAGGTATGGAGAAAGCCCCTATCCACCGTGTAAAGGTGTCCACTGAGGCTAACAGGTAGGGAAAGGATTTATGGCGTGGCACGTGGGAAAAGTCAGGCTGCCAGTCCTCGCCAGGTTGGTGTGCGCAGAGCTGGGGATTGGGCCCCGCCGGGCCTGCGAATTCCCCCTCGAGCGTTGACCGTGGAGCAGGGTTTGCAAGACTTCGGCGCCTCTCCGGTAACCTGTGGCACATGTGGAGGGTGGAAAAGGGGTTGTAGGAACTGGTGTAAGGCCTTGGGCCCGACGTGTAGGGACTGCCGTATGTCTGAAACGATCATGGGGGCTGAAGGGTCTGGAAGAGCGAGTTTCTTTGGAATGAAGATGCGGCCTTTGTCCCTGGCGATTCCTCCCATCCTTTTGGGTGTCTGTCTGAGTTTCCTGGTGTGTGTAAGAGGGGGACTGTGGTGTGTGGAGGAAGAGGAGGGGAGCTGGTGGGGGTCTAAGGCAGTGGGTCGGGCAGTGGAGAGTCGGCTTTGTTGTTGCCTCGGGACACCAGGTCCTCGGAGGGTCGGTCCACGACAGTGGACAGTGGCTACTTGAGTGAGGTTGGGGGGTCTGAGGGTCTGGGCTGAGGGTCTCCAGTAGTTGTGAAATGAGGTGCCCATTGATTCTGGGTGGTACCCTTGGTGGTAAGACACCCTCGCTCTTGCCAGAGGACAGAATGTGTGTGTGTGATGAGGGAGGCGTATTTGGAGGCAGTGTATGTGGTGTCCCGAGGGGGAGGGCAGCCGCCTCCAGGACGGCATCGAGGGTAAGCAAGTACGGCGTAGGCCGCGTGTCTCTCTCTGGCCGTCCGGGGCGATGAGAGAACTACCATCCACAAAGAGGATTCATTCGGTCAGGCTTCGGGAGGGCTTGATAGGAAAGTCCCGACGTGGAGGAGTCAGCTCGTGCAGGAGTTGAGGGCAGGAATGGGAGGGTTCTGAGTGAGTCGCGGGGGGAGTACCCACCCGCAGGAGGGGAGCAGGATTTAGACGAGAGGTTGGTGGGTGGTAGATGTCCGGGTTTTCGATGAAGAGGAGAAGATCAAGTTGGAGTCTAGCGGGGTCCAGATGAGAAACAGATTTCTGGCTCAGTAGATCTGTGTCCCAGGCGGTGAGAGGAGAAAACGGTGAGGGGCCTTGTAGAGTGAGTGTAAGGGCCTCCTTTGTCAGGGAGGCGGCCCCAGCCAGGGCTCTGAGACATGGTTGCCAGCCCTGAGCGGCGACATCTAGCTGTTGTGAGAGGTACGCCCGTGTCCGCTCCGTTGGTCCTGTTGGCTGTACCAGGAGGCGAGGGGCCGAGCGGGAACGTTCATCAGTCAATAAGTAGGGAGGTTTTGGGGGATCTGGAAGAGCTGAAACGGGTCCCAGAGTAAGGCAGTCTTCCCGTTTGGAGAAAAGGTGTTTGACAGGGGAGGGGTCTGTCCGTGGCCCCCGTGGGGTTGGTTTGGCTGCCCTGTGGAGGGGTCGTGCCAGGAGAGCGAAGTCAGGAATCCAGTACCAGAGGAAACCCACGAGAGCCAAGAAAGAGAGAAGGTTGTCGGCGTTCTGGCGGGGAGAGGGGAGGCCGGAGATGCTGGCGTTGTGGTAGGCGGAGGCGGTCTCCAGTGAGTGTTTTCGAGGTGTAGGGGTTAAGGATATACCCAGCTAGGTAACCGTGGGGGTGCAAAGTTGCGCTTTGGAGGGAGTGACCGGGTACCCTTTAGAACCAAGGAAGCTGAGGAGGAGAGCAGTGTCTTCCTGTGAGGAAGGTCGGGAGGGCCTACAAAGGGGAAGGTCATCGACTTCTTGGAGGAGTGTGCTCTGTGTGAAAGAGCCTTGTTGGAGATGTCTAGAAAGGGCCTGGCCAAAGAGATGGGGACTATCCTTGGAGTCCCTGAGGCAGGACCGTCCAGGCCAGTTGTCCTGAGGTATGTGTGTCGGGGTCTTCCCATGGGAAGGCCAAGAGAACGTATGAATGTGGGTGTGGAGGAGCAGTGAATCAAGAAGGCGTCTTTGAGGCCTAAGCGTGAGAAGTGAGTAGCGGTGGAGGGAACAGTAGGAAGTGGGGCGTATGGGTTGGGCACCAGCGGGTGGAGAGGGCTAGCAGCCTCGTTGATGAGTCTTCAACCTTGTACTAGGCGATAGGCTCCAGAAGGTTTCCTGGCAGGGAGAATGGGGGTGATGCTCGGGGAGCTGTTGGGGATAAGGAGGCCGTGCTGGCCAAGTCGGTCTGTACTAGGTTTAAGTCCCCGTCGGTGAGTTTCCGAAATGGAGAATTGGGGCTGAGAAGGAGAGGAGGCGGGGGGGTTTGATCTTTTAAGTGGGTTTTGACTGGGGGGTGGTGAGTGGCCACCATTGGTTTAGAGGTGTCCCAGACTTGGGGGTTAAGGGGTAGAGGGAGACGGGGGGCGTGGAGTGGAGGGATCAGGAGAAATGAAGGGTAAGACGAGGTGAGCAGAGGCAGTGGGTGAGGGAGAAAGACGAACGGTGGCCTTGAGTTTGTGTAGGATCTCCCGGCCGAGGAGAGGAGCCGGGCAGGAAGGAGTTCTAAGGAAGGAGGGTGAGAGGGGAGCCCGTCCGTGGAGTAGATGGAGGTGCCATCAGTTCCCCCCACCACCACCACTGGAGAGGGGAACCCGGCACCCGAGTGGAAGGCAGAATGGAGCCAGTCGCCCCGTGTCCAGCAGGAAAGAGACGGACTTCCCCGCTCCCGGGAGCAGGACCCCACGTTGTGCCCCAGGTAGCAAATCCGAGAAAGCCCCCAGGAGCCGACACCGATGCAAACACACGAGGGTTTCTTTACAAGCTCGAGCTTGGGTCCAAGTATACCCGACACGGCGGAGCAGGGACTTGGACCCCGGGGCTCAGAGGCGTAGCAGCTTTCCGGGGGCCAGTGGCCCACGGGATTGTAACACACACAGAAGGTTGCACAGTCATGTGAGTCCGCCCGCAACTGGGGGCCAGTTGACTCCCAGTTTACCCTACCTATGGTGACCGTTTGAACTGGCCTATCACTCTGGTCAGAATTGGCGCGCAGTGTTGGGGGGCACAAGCGGGGGTTACATTTTTATGATCTGATTTCGGGTAAGGGTGTGCTCAGTGGCTTGACTAGGGTGGGGCAGCGCCTTAAGCAATAAGCAGGTCCTGTGGGGGTCATAGCAGGAGGTGGCGGGTGCAGCAGAAAATGGAGTTAGTCCTGCTCCGCTTGTCCAGGGGCAGGGGATTTTTGTGAAATTCCCTGGGTCCCACACCCCAGGCTCGGCCTGGGTTAGGGGGTGTCCGAGTCTGGGCCCCGCGAGTCGTGGTCCAGTCCGAGTAGTCGGAAGGTTGGACTTTGCGGCTCAGGGTTGCCTCCGTGTGGAGGCGCCGAGGATGCCCCGAGACCAGGGCAGGCGGATTTCCAGTGGCCCGTCACTCGACATCGCGGGCCTGGCCGCGTCGGCTCCGTGATCCTGGGACATTGACGGGCCCGGTGTCCCTCGGTGCCGCGTCTGACGCAAGCCCCAGGCGGGATGCGGTGGGGTGCCCCTCTGTGTGCCTCCCGGAGCCCGCCGGCCGCAGGGCTGCCAGCGAGGCTGGGGTGTGGAGTTGCACCTGCACCTGCAGCTGCAGTCTGGCCTGCCCCTGCGGTTCAGCCGCTCTTCGTCTCGGGTGTTCAAGACGTTCAATGCCATGGTCGGCAGGTCGGGAATGGGAGTTTGGGGACCCTCTTCGGCCTTCTTGAATTTTTTTTTCCGGGTATCGGGGAGGACTGAGAGAGAAAATGCGTCGCCACCACAGTAGCCCTGGACGGGGCCGGGGAGGCAGGGTCCAGGCGAGGGTACTGGGTTACAGCCTCAGCGAGCCTCTGAAGGCAAAGAGCAGGCTTCTCATCTGGGTTCTGAGCGACTTGCCGGACCCTAGCGTAGTTGACAGACAGCCCTGTTAGAGACCGCCCGCGTGCCAGCGTGGAGACAGTGGACGTGGGGCGGCGGCGGCGGCGGCGGCGGCGGCGGCGGCGGCCCCCCCCCTCCCGGCCCGTCTGCTAAGGGCGTGCGGGATCCTCGGCGGGAACCGCCCGAGCACCGATTGGCACAGCCCCGTCGGTGAAACGGACCCGGCCGGCGTGTTGTCGGGCGGCAGCCTGCATTCGCTCCCTGTCCTCTGGTGGAAGGGGGGTGGTCTGCAGCACATGCAAATCCTGCCAAGTCAAGCAAGCCCTCTGCCTGGGCCAAATACTGAATTCTTGGCTGCAGTCCCGGGTTAGCAGAGTAAGAGCCCAGCCCCCTTTTCCATGTGGGAAAGGTCCTGAAGGGAGAAAGCGTGGACCCGAACAATCCCTTCAGCTCCCACCACCTGTCGCAGGGGGCCGGCCAGGTCAGGGGAGGCGAGACCTTGTGGGATCTTGTGCACCTGGATCGGAGGGGAGGTAGGGGGGTGAAGGTTGGGGGTCAGAAACGGGTAAGGAGGTGTGTGGTTGGGAGGCAGGAGGAGGAGAAGGGGGCAGGGGGCAGGGCTGGCGTTCCCCTAGTAGGTGTTCGGGCCAGGGTGTCAGGGGACCCTGAGACAGGGGAAGGGGGAAAGGATTCGGGGGCTCTTGGAGCTGAGGGAATGGGTGGAGGGGGCGGAGGGAGCGGCTCCCGCGCCGAAAGGACCTGGGTGGTGGAACATTGGGAGCAGAGAGAGGGGCGAGAGCGGAGGTCCCAGAAAGCCTGCATGTCTGGGACCTTGGTCCGCTTGCCCTGAGGTCTAGAGATTGTCCTGGGCCGTGAGAATTTGGTAGTCAGAAGTACCCTCAGGGGCCGTGGAGACTGATTGTCCAGGTAATATTGGGGCCGGGCCACCGTAGAGAAATGAATGAGGCTGAGGCGGCGCCTTTTCAGGTCCTGGGAAAGGCCCCGGGTTTTCTTTCTTTTCTTTTTTTTTAAGTTTTTATTTATTTATGATAGTCACACACAGAGAGAGAGGGGGTGGGGGGCAGAGACACAAGCACATGCACCGGGAGCCTGACGTGGGATTCGGTGCCGGGTCTCCAGGATCGGACCCTGGGTCAAAGGCAGGCGCCAGACCGCTGCGCCACCCAGGGATCCCGGCCCCGGGTTTTGAAATTGGACAGTAGACAACCCGTCGGAGTTTCGGGGTCACATTGGGATTGGGCAGTTCCATGATTCGCACCGGGTAACCCGGAGACTGAAGACAGGCGTCCCCGTTTGCAGCCCAGGGTCACCAGAGAAACAGAGGTGGCCCTAAGGATGAGGACGTCTCCTGATCCCCAGGGAGCACCGGAGAGCCACCCGCTGGCTCTGTGGAGTTGCCCTGGCGCGGCCGCGGCTTCCGGCAGGACCAGCGGGACAGGGGCACGGAATCAGGGGGCGCCTACCCGGCGACTCGAGGCGTGGGGTTCAGTTCAGGTCCTGGTGGTGAGAGGAGAGGGGCTCCCTCCAGAGCGGGGCCTCGAACTCCTCCCGGGTTTCGGCACCAAATCTCAGGTTTCATGCGACTGGTAGGCAAATGAACTAGAGAGGCCAGGCAAAGGTGGGTCAAAAGAGGCTTTCAGTGGGCGCATCTGGGGCGAGGTTCCCAGGCCCCGAGAGGGAGCAGAGCCGGGGAAGCCGGCTTTTGAAGGGGGAGTGCTAAGGGCTCGTGTCTGTACGGGCTGATAGGCATTGGGGCATGTGACTGGAGGAAGCGGTACGGGGCGATAAGCGCTTCTGCCTTTCTATGGGGTCTGGGTAAGTAAGGTATGGTTCAGGTTTCCTACCTGGGTCCTGTCTCGCCAGTGACGTGTCCTTGGGCGGCCACCAGGGTTGAAGCCGGGGAGACCCCGATAAGTAGTGGGAGAAAGATCACTCGTTTGTGCTTCTCCGGGAGGCTGGCCAGGAGGGCTACTTCTGCCCGACTAGAGAGAGTTCGTCGCGGAACCAGGGAGACAGGCAGACAGAGGAGAGAGGCAGAGGTACCTAGAGATTCAGAAAGGCTGCCCGTTGCGCCAAGAGAGACCACGGATCGGGGCGTGATGAGAGGTAACATTTGACAGGGTGACTACACGCAGGGAAGACCTAAGGGTGGAGTAAGACAAAGGGAAGTGGTGGTTGAGAGGGTCCGTGAATAAGGCATTGTCCAGGAGAGAGGGAGAATGCAATGCCCTGGAGGTGCGGGTGTGAGGTTGGCGCAGTTCAATGCGTTCGGGAGGGGAACGGCCACCAGGGAAGAGGGGGGCTTTGCCCCAGGCGGCACAGATAAAACAGTGGGACAGATTGCCCATGCCTGAAAGGCTGGAGAGGGAAGTAAGTGCCTTGTTGGCTAAGTTTCATCTAGGAGAAGGGGCCCCGCCCCGGGCCTGAGCTGGGGTAGCCTGTAGGTGGGTTTGGAGAAGTTGCTCCTGTGCACGTATGGTGGGAGTCTGGTTCCTTCGGTCGGGTTGGATTGGTGGAAGTGAGAGCCGCACGTGTGTATGTCGTGTAGATGCGGGGAGAGAAGACGGTAGGGTAGGAGGAAAAGGGGCAGCGGTACAATTTTGCGGTTACCCCCGTCGCCCAGTGGGAATCCCAAGGGTCCAGAATAGTTAGGCCATAGTTACTGTGTGTTCTGTAGAAGCGGCCTCATGGGTCACTGGTTGCAAAGGTGCCAGCGAAAGGGTCCCGGCACAAGTGGCCAAGGCGATGAATATTCCAGTAGCGATAAGGGCAGCATCCGTGGATTTCAACCGGGTAGTTTTGGCAGGTAGGATGGGTCTTGATCATAGGTGGAAGAGATTCTAGGATCAGATGTGGATACAGGAATTGACTGGCAATTGGGGATGGAGAAATTGATGAGGGCCTGGCAACCCAGTGGTTGACAATCAGTGGTGGACATTCCCCGGTGCCAGGTTTCTGTCATGTAAACGTCCACCTAAACCCAGGGTCAGTGGTCGGGTGACCAGGAGGTAGGACCAGGAGGAGGAGGATGGAGCCATAGCAGTATTGGAGTAGGTCCCAAAGGTGGTCCTGCGCATCCGTGTCCTGAGGGGCCTCGCTTTCACTTAGAGCTGTGTACCCCGCGGGTGGTGTGCTAGGAGTTTGGCGGCCGTGGGGGTCATAAGGGCCACCGTATAGGGACCGGTGCACTTAGGCTGTAAGGTTTTTGGGTATAGTTCTTGTAGCAGGACGCTATCCCCTGGGGCCAGGGCTTGGGGAGTATCTGCTGTGGGTTCCCCTGGAGTCGGGCTGACTGAGTCGCATGGGCCCACAGGAGGGCTCTTAGAAGAGTTAGGTAAGGTAGGCAAGATAGGAGCAGAGGAGGCGGTGACGGGAAGATTTTGAGTGAGCAGGAAGGGCCGCCCACGAGAAGCTGAAAGGGACTTGGACCCCACGGCCCTCTAGGGGAAGCTCTGAGCCTTGTTAAAGCCAGCGGGAGGAGGGTGGCCAGGACGGGCGGGCTTCAAGGGCAGTTTGGTGAGACGTCCCTCGAGAAGGCCGTCGGCCCGCTCTCCCTTACCCGAAGACTGGGGTTGGTATGGGATATGGGGTTTCCAGGTAATATTTAGGCTCTCGGAGACTTGCTGGGTGATGCTGGAGATGAGGCCGGGCCGTTGTCAGATGGTAGGGTCCGCGGGAGGCCGAACCTCGGAATGATGTGTTGGAGGGCTATGGTGGCCGCCGCCTCCGCAGTGTCCCGAGGTATGGAGAAAGCCCCTATCCACCGTGTAAAGGTGTCCACTGAGGCTAACAGGTAGGGAAAGGATTTATGGCGTGGCACGTGGGAAAAGTCAGGCTGCCAGTCCTCGCCAGGTTGGTGTGCGCAGAGCTGGGGATTGGGCCCCGCCGGGCCTGCAAATTCCCCCTCGAGCGTTGACCGTGGAGCAGGGTTTGCAAGACTTCGGCGCCTCTCCGGTAACCTGTGGCACATGTGGAGGGTGGAAAAGGGGTTGTAGGAACTGGTGTAAGGCCTTGGGCCCGACGTGTAGGGACTGCCGTATGTCTGAAACGATCATGGGGGCTGAAGGGTCTGGAAGAGCGAGTTTCTTTGGAATGAAGATGCGGCCTTTGTCCCTGGCGATTCCTCCCATCCTTTTGGGTGTCTGTCTGAGTTTCCTGGTGTGTGTAAGAGGGGGACTGTGGTGTGTGGAGGAAGAGGAGGGGAGCTGGTGGGGGTCTAAGGCAGTGGGTCGGGCAGTGGAGAGTCGGCTTTGTTGTTGCCTCGGGACACCAGGTCCTCGGAGGGTCGGTCCACGACAGTGGACAGTGGCTACTTGAGTGAGGTTGGGGGGTCTGAGGGTCTGGGCTGAGGGTCTCCAGTAGTTGTGAAATGAGGTGCCCATTGATTCTGGGTGGTACCCTTGGTGGTAAGACACCCTCGCTCTTGCCAGAGGACAGAATGTGTGTGTGTGATGAGGGAGGCGTATTTGGAGGCAGTGTATGTGGTGTCCCGAGGGGGAGGGCAGCCGCCTCCAGGACGGCATCGAGGGTAAGCAAGTACGGCGTAGGCCGCGTGTCTCTCTCTGGCCGTCCGGGGCGATGAGAGAACTACCATCCACAAAGAGGATTCATTCGGTCAGGCTTCGGGAGGGCTTGATAGGAAAGTCCCGACGTGGAGGAGTCAGCTCGTGCAGGAGTTGAGGGCAGGAATGGGAGGGTTCTGAGTGAGTCGCGGGGGGAGTACCCACCCGCAGGAGGGGAGCAGGATTTAGACGAGAGGTTGGTGGGTGGTAGATGTCCGGGTTTTCGATGAAGAGGAGAAGATCAAGTTGGAGTCTAGCGGGGTCCAGATGAGAAACAGATTTCTGGCTCAGTAGATCTGTGTCCCAGGCGGTGAGAGGAGAAAACGGTGAGGGGCCTTGTAGAGTGAGTGTAAGGGCCTCCTTTGTCAGGGAGGCGGCCCCAGCCAGGGCTCTGAGACATGGTTGCCAGCCCTGAGCGGCGACATCTAGCTGTTGTGAGAGGTACGCCCGTGTCCGCTCCGTTGGTCCTGTTGGCTGTACCAGGAGGCGAGGGGCCGAGCGGGAACGTTCATCAGTCAATAAGTAGGGAGGTTTTGGGGGATCTGGAAGAGCTGAAACGGGTCCCAGAGTAAGGCAGTCTTCCCGTTTGGAGAAAAGGTGTTTGACAGGGGAGGGGTCTGTCCGTGGCCCCCGTGGGGTTGGTTTGGCTGCCCTGTGGAGGGGTCGTGCCAGGAGAGCGAAGTCAGGAATCCAGTACCAGAGGAAACCCACGAGAGCCAAGAAAGAGAGAAGGTTGTCGGCGTTCTGGCGGGGAGAGGGGAGGCCGGAGATGCTGGCGTTGTGGTAGGCGGAGGCGGTCTCCAGTGAGTGTTTTCGAGGTGTAGGGGTTAAGGATATACCCAGCTAGGTAACCGTGGGGGTGCAAAGTTGCGCTTTGGAGGGAGTGACCGGGTACCCTTTAGAACCAAGGAAGCTGAGGAGGAGAGCAGTGTCTTCCTGTGAGGAAGGTCGGGAGGGCCTACAAAGGGGAAGGTCATCGACTTCTTGGAGGAGTGTGCTCTGTGTGAAAGAGCCTTGTTGGAGATGTCTAGAAAGGGCCTGGCCAAAGAGATGGGGACTATCCTTGGAGTCCCTGAGGCAGGACCGTCCAGGCCAGTTGTCCTGAGGTATGTGTGTCGGGGTCTTCCCATGGGAAGGCCAAGAGAACGTATGAATGTGGGTGTGGAGGAGCAGTGAATCAAGAAGGCGTCTTTGAGGCCTAAGCGTGAGAAGTGAGTAGCGGTGGAGGGAACAGTAGGAAGTGGGGCGTATGGGTTGGGCACCAGCGGGTGGAGAGGGCTAGCAGCCTCGTTGATGAGTCTTCAACCTTGTACTAGGCGATAGGCTCCAGAAGGTTTCCTGGCAGGGAGAATGGGGGTGATGCTCGGGGAGCTGTTGGGGATAAGGAGGCCGTGCTGGCCAAGTCGGTCTGTACTAGGTTTAAGTCCCCGTCGGTGAGTTTCCGAAATGGAGAATTGGGGCTGAGAAGGAGAGGAGGCGGGGGGGTTTGATCTTTTAAGTGGGTTTTGACTGGGGGGTGGTGAGTGGCCACCATTGGTTTAGAGGTGTCCCAGACTTGGGGGTTAAGGGGTAGAGGGAGACGGGGGGCGTGGAGTGGAGGGATCAGGAGAAATGAAGGGTAAGACGAGGTGAGCAGAGGCAGTGGGTGAGGGAGAAAGACGAACGGTGGCCTTGAGTTTGTGTAGGATCTCCCGGCCGAGGAGAGGAGCCGGGCAGGAAGGAGTTCTAAGGAAGGAGGGTGAGAGGGGAGCCCGTCCGTGGAGTAGATGGAGGTGCCATCAGTTCCCCCCACCACCACCACTGGAGAGGGGAACCCGGCACCCGAGTGGAAGGCAGAATGGAGCCAGTCGCCCCGTGTCCAGCAGGAAAGAGACGGACTTCCCCGCTCCCGGGAGCAGGACCCCACGTTGTGCCCCAGGTAGCAAATCCGAGAAAGCCCCCAGGAGCCGACACCGATGCAAACACACGAGGGTTTCTTTACAAGCTCGAGCTTGGGTCCAAGTATACCCGACACGGCGGAGCAGGGACTTGGACCCCGGGGCTCAGAGGCGTAGCAGCTTTCCGGGGGCCAGTGGCCCACGGGATTGTAACACACACAGAAGGTTGCACAGTCATGTGAGTCCGCCCGCAACTGGGGGCCAGTTGACTCCCAGTTTACCCTACCTATGGTGACCGTTTGAACTGGCCTATCACTCTGGTCAGAATTGGCGCGCAGTGTTGGGGGGCACAAGCGGGGGTTACATTTTTATGATCTGATTTCGGGTAAGGGTGTGCTCAGTGGCTTGACTAGGGTGGGGCAGCGCCTTAAGCAATAAGCAGGTCCTGTGGGGGTCATAGCAGGAGGTGGCGGGTGCAGCAGAAAATGGAGTTAGTCCTGCTCCGCTTGTCCAGGGGCAGGGGATTTTTGTGAAATTCCCTGGGTCCCACACCCCAGGCTCGGCCTGGGTTAGGGGGTGTCCGAGTCTGGGCCCCGCGAGTCGTGGTCCAGTCCGAGTAGTCGGAAGGTTGGACTTTGCGGCTCAGGGTTGCCTCCGTGTGGAGGCGCCGAGGATGCCCCGAGACCAGGGCAGGCGGATTTCCAGTGGCCCGTCACTCGACATCGCGGGCCTGGCCGCGTCGGCTCCGTGATCCTGGGACATTGACGGGCCCGGTGTCCCTCGGTGCCGCGTCTGACGCAAGCCCCAGGCGGGATGCGGTGGGGTGCCCCTCTGTGTGCCTCCCGGAGCCCGCCGGCCGCAGGGCTGCCAGCGAGGCTGGGGTGTGGAGTTGCACCTGCACCTGCAGCTGCAGTCTGGCCTGCCCCTGCGGTTCAGCCGCTCTTCGTCTCGGGTGTTCAAGACGTTCAATGCCATGGTCGGCAGGTCGGGAATGGGAGTTTGGGGACCCTCTTCGGCCTTCTTGAATTTTTTTTTCCGGGTATCGGGGAGGACTGAGAGAGAAAATGCGTCGCCACCACAGTAGCCCTGGACGGGGCCGGGGAGGCAGGGTCCAGGCGAGGGTACTGGGTTACAGCCTCAGCGAGCCTCTGAAGGCAAAGAGCAGGCTTCTCATCTGGGTTCTGAGCGACTTGCCGGACCCTAGCGTAGTTGACAGACAGCCCTGTTAGAGACCGCCCGCGTGCCAGCGTGGAGACAGTGGACGTGGGGCGGCGGCGGCGGCGGCGGCGGCGGCGGCGGCGGCCCCCCCCCTCCCGGCCCGTCTGCTAAGGGCGTGCGGGATCCTCGGCGGGAACCGCCCGAGCACCGATTGGCACAGCCCCGTCGGTGAAACGGACCCGGCCGGCGTGTTGTCGGGCGGCAGCCTGCATTCGCTCCCTGTCCTCTGGTGGAAGGGGGGTGGTCTGCAGCATATGCAAATCCTGCCAAGTCAAGCAAGCCCTCTGCCTGGGCCAAATACTGAATTCTTGGCTGCAGTCCCGGGTTAGCAGAGTAAGAGCCCAGCCCCCTTTTCCATGTGGGAAAGGTCCTGAAGGGAGAAAGCGTGGACCCGAACAATCCCTTCAGCTCCCACCACCTGTCGCAGGGGGCCGGCCAGGTCAGGGGAGGCGAGACCTTGTGGGATCTTGTGCACCTGGATCGGAGGGGAGGTAGGGGGGTGAAGGTTGGGGGTCAGAAACGGGTAAGGAGGTGTGTGGTTGGGAGGCAGGAGGAGGAGAAGGGGGCAGGGGGCAGGGCTGGCGTTCCCCTAGTAGGTGTTCGGGCCAGGGTGTCAGGGGACCCTGAGACAGGGGAAGGGGGAAAGGATTCGGGGGCTCTTGGAGCTGAGGGAATGGGTGGAGGGGGCGGAGGGAGCGGCTCCCGCGCCGAAAGGACCTGGGTGGTGGAACATTGGGAGCAGAGAGAGGGGCGAGAGCGGAGGTCCCAGAAAGCCTGCATGTCTGGGACCTTGGTCCGCTTGCCCTGAGGTCTAGAGATTGTCCTGGGCCGTGAGAATTTGGTAGTCAGAAGTACCCTCAGGGGCCGTGGAGACTGATTGTCCAGGTAATATTGGGGCCGGGCCACCGTAGAGAAATGAATGAGGCTGAGGCGGCGCCTTTTCAGGTCCTGGGAAAGGCCCCGGGTTTTCTTTCTTTTCTTTTTTTTTAAGTTTTTATTTATTTATGATAGTCACACACAGAGAGAGAGGGGGTGGGGGGCAGAGACACAAGCACATGCACCGGGAGCCTGACGTGGGATTCGGTGCCGGGTCTCCAGGATCGGACCCTGGGTCAAAGGCAGGCGCCAGACCGCTGCGCCACCCAGGGATCCCGGCCCCGGGTTTTGAAATTGGACAGTAGACAACCCGTCGGAGTTTCGGGGTCACATTGGGATTGGGCAGTTCCATGATTCGCACCGGGTAACCCGGAGACTGAAGACAGGCGTCCCCGTTTGCAGCCCAGGGTCACCAGAGAAACAGAGGTGGCCCTAAGGATGAGGACGTCTCCTGATCCCCAGGGAGCACCGGAGAGCCACCCGCTGGCTCTGTGGAGTTGCCCTGGCGCGGCCGCGGCTTCCGGCAGGACCAGCGGGACAGGGGCACGGAATCAGGGGGCGCCTACCCGGCGACTCGAGGCGTGGGGTTCAGTTCAGGTCCTGGTGGTGAGAGGAGAGGGGCTCCCTCCAGAGCGGGGCCTCGAACTCCTCCCGGGTTTCGGCACCAAATCTCAGGTTTCATGCGACTGGTAGGCAAATGAACTAGAGAGGCCAGGCAAAGGTGGGTCAAAAGAGGCTTTCAGTGGGCGCATCTGGGGCGAGGTTCCCAGGCCCCGAGAGGGAGCAGAGCCGGGGAAGCCGGCTTTTGAAGGGGGAGTGCTAAGGGCTCGTGTCTGTACGGGCTGATAGGCATTGGGGCATGTGACTGGAGGAAGCGGTACGGGGCGATAAGCGCTTCTGCCTTTCTATGGGGTCTGGGTAAGTAAGGTATGGTTCAGGTTTCCTACCTGGGTCCTGTCTCGCCAGTGACGTGTCCTTGGGCGGCCACCAGGGTTGAAGCCGGGGAGACCCCGATAAGTAGTGGGAGAAAGATCACTCGTTTGTGCTTCTCCGGGAGGCTGGCCAGGAGGGCTACTTCTGCCCGACTAGAGAGAGTTCGTCGCGGAACCAGGGAGACAGGCAGACAGAGGAGAGAGGCAGAGGTACCTAGAGATTCAGAAAGGCTGCCCGTTGCGCCAAGAGAGACCACGGATCGGGGCGTGATGAGAGGTAACATTTGACAGGGTGACTACACGCAGGGAAGACCTAAGGGTGGAGTAAGACAAAGGGAAGTGGTGGTTGAGAGGGTCCGTGAATAAGGCATTGTCCAGGAGAGAGGGAGAATGCAATGCCCTGGAGGTGCGGGTGTGAGGTTGGCGCAGTTCAATGCGTTCGGGAGGGGAACGGCCACCAGGGAAGAGGGGGGCTTTGCCCCAGGCGGCACAGATAAAACAGTGGGACAGATTGCCCATGCCTGAAAGGCTGGAGAGGGAAGTAAGTGCCTTGTTGGCTAAGTTTCATCTAGGAGAAGGGGCCCCGCCCCGGGCCTGAGCTGGGGTAGCCTGTAGGTGGGTTTGGAGAAGTTGCTCCTGTGCACGTATGGTGGGAGTCTGGTTCCTTCGGTCGGGTTGGATTGGTGGAAGTGAGAGCCGCACGTGTGTATGTCGTGTAGATGCGGGGAGAGAAGACGGTAGGGTAGGAGGAAAAGGGGCAGCGGTACAATTTTGCGGTTACCCCCGTCGCCCAGTGGGAATCCCAAGGGTCCAGAATAGTTAGGCCATAGTTACTGTGTGTTCTGTAGAAGCGGCCTCATGGGTCACTGGTTGCAAAGGTGCCAGCGAAAGGGTCCCGGCACAAGTGGCCAAGGCGATGAATATTCCAGTAGCGATAAGGGCAGCATCCGTGGATTTCAACCGGGTAGTTTTGGCAGGTAGGATGGGTCTTGATCATAGGTGGAAGAGATTCTAGGATCAGATGTGGATACAGGAATTGACTGGCAATTGGGGATGGAGAAATTGATGAGGGCCTGGCAACCCAGTGGTTGACAATCAGTGGTGGACATTCCCCGGTGCCAGGTTTCTGTCATGTAAACGTCCACCTAAACCCAGGGTCAGTGGTCGGGTGACCAGGAGGTAGGACCAGGAGGAGGAGGATGGAGCCATAGCAGTATTGGAGTAGGTCCCAAAGGTGGTCCTGCGCATCCGTGTCCTGAGGGGCCTCGCTTTCACTTAGAGCTGTGTACCCCGCGGGTGGTGTGCTAGGAGTTTGGCGGCCGTGGGGGTCATAAGGGCCACCGTATAGGGACCGGTGCACTTAGGCTGTAAGGTTTTTGGGTATAGTTCTTGTAGCAGGACGCTATCCCCTGGGGCCAGGGCTTGGGGAGTATCTGCTGTGGGTTCCCCTGGAGTCGGGCTGACTGAGTCGCATGGGCCCACAGGAGGGCTCTTAGAAGAGTTAGGTAAGGTAGGCAAGATAGGAGCAGAGGAGGCGGTGACGGGAAGATTTTGAGTGAGCAGGAAGGGCCGCCCACGAGAAGCTGAAAGGGACTTGGACCCCACGGCCCTCTAGGGGAAGCTCTGAGCCTTGTTAAAGCCAGCGGGAGGAGGGTGGCCAGGACGGGCGGGCTTCAAGGGCAGTTTGGTGAGACGTCCCTCGAGAAGGCCGTCGGCCCGCTCTCCCTTACCCGAAGACTGGGGTTGGTATGGGATATGGGGTTTCCAGGTAATATTTAGGCTCTCGGAGACTTGCTGGGTGATGCTGGAGATGAGGCCGGGCCGTTGTCAGATGGTAGGGTCCGCGGGAGGCCGAACCTCGGAATGATGTGTTGGAGGGCTATGGTGGCCGCCGCCTCCGCAGTGTCCCGAGGTATGGAGAAAGCCCCTATCCACCGTGTAAAGGTGTCCACTGAGGCTAACAGGTAGGGAAAGGATTTATGGCGTGGCACGTGGGAAAAGTCAGGCTGCCAGTCCTCGCCAGGTTGGTGTGCGCAGAGCTGGGGATTGGGCCCCGCCGGGCCTGCAAATTCCCCCTCGAGCGTTGACCGTGGAGCAGGGTTTGCAAGACTTCGGCGCCTCTCCGGTAACCTGTGGCACATGTGGAGGGTGGAAAAGGGGTTGTAGGAACTGGTGTAAGGCCTTGGGCCCGACGTGTAGGGACTGCCGTATGTCTGAAACGATCATGGGGGCTGAAGGGTCTGGAAGAGCGAGTTTCTTTGGAATGAAGATGCGGCCTTTGTCCCTGGCGATTCCTCCCATCCTTTTGGGTGTCTGTCTGAGTTTCCTGGTGTGTGTAAGAGGGGGACTGTGGTGTGTGGAGGAAGAGGAGGGGAGCTGGTGGGGGTCTAAGGCAGTGGGTCGGGCAGTGGAGAGTCGGCTTTGTTGTTGCCTCGGGACACCAGGTCCTCGGAGGGTCGGTCCACGACAGTGGACAGTGGCTACTTGAGTGAGGTTGGGGGGTCTGAGGGTCTGGGCTGAGGGTCTCCAGTAGTTGTGAAATGAGGTGCCCATTGATTCTGGGTGGTACCCTTGGTGGTAAGACACCCTCGCTCTTGCCAGAGGACAGAATGTGTGTGTGTGATGAGGGAGGCGTATTTGGAGGCAGTGTATGTGGTGTCCCGAGGGGGAGGGCAGCCGCCTCCAGGACGGCATCGAGGGTAAGCAAGTACGGCGTAGGCCGCGTGTCTCTCTCTGGCCGTCCGGGGCGATGAGAGAACTACCATCCACAAAGAGGATTCATTCGGTCAGGCTTCGGGAGGGCTTGATAGGAAAGTCCCGACGTGGAGGAGTCAGCTCGTGCAGGAGTTGAGGGCAGGAATGGGAGGGTTCTGAGTGAGTCGCGGGGGGAGTACCCACCCGCAGGAGGGGAGCAGGATTTAGACGAGAGGTTGGTGGGTGGTAGATGTCCGGGTTTGCGATGAAGAGGAGAAGATCAAGTTGGAGTCTAGCGGGGTCCAGATGAGAAACAGATTTCTGGCTCAGTAGATCTGTGTCCCAGGCGGTGAGAGGAGAAAACGGTGAGGGGCCTTGTAGAGTGAGTGTAAGGGCCTCCTTTGTCAGGGAGGCGGCCCCAGCCAGGGCTCTGAGACATGGTTGCCAGCCCTGAGCGGCGACATCTAGCTGTTGTGAGAGGTACGCCCGTGTCCGCTCCGTTGGTCCTGTTGGCTGTACCAGGAGGCGAGGGGCCGAGCGGGAACGTTCATCAGTCAATAAGTAGGGAGGTTTTGGGGGATCTGGAAGAGCTGAAACGGGTCCCAGAGTAAGGCAGTCTTCCCGTTTGCAGAGAAGGTGTTTGACAGGGGAGGGGTCTGTCCGTGGCCCCCGTGGGGTTGGTTTGGCTGCCCTGTGGAGGGGTCGTGCCAGGAGAGCGAAGTCAGGAATCCAGTACCAGAGGAAACCCACGAGAGCCAAGAAAGAGAGAAGGTTGTCGGCGTTCTGGCGGGGAGAGGGGAGGCCGGAGATGCTGGCGTTGTGGTAGGCGGAGGCGGTCTCCAGTGAGTGTTTTCGAGGTGTAGGGGTTAAGGATATACCCAGCTAGGTAACCGTGGGGGTGCAAAGTTGCGCTTTGGAGGGAGTGACCGGGTACCCTTTAGAACCAAGGAAGCTGAGGAGGAGAGCAGTGTCTTCCTGTGAGGAAGGTCGGGAGGGCCTACAAAGGGGAAGGTCATCGACTTCTTGGAGGAGTGTGCTCTGTGTGAAAGAGCCTTGTTGGAGATGTCTAGAAAGGGCCTGGCCAAAGAGATGGGGACTATCCTTGGAGTCCCTGAGGCAGGACCGTCCAGGCCAGTTGTCCTGAGGTATGTGTGTCGGGGTCTTCCCATGGGAAGGCCAAGAGAACGTATGAATGTGGGTGTGGAGGAGCAGTGAATCAAGAAGGCGTCTTTGAGGCCTAAGCGTGAGAAGTGAGTAGCGGTGGAGGGAACAGTAGGAAGTGGGGCGTATGGGTTGGGCACCAGCGGGTGGAGAGGGCTAGCAGCCTCGTTGATGAGTCTTCAACCTTGTACTAGGCGATAGGCTCCAGAAGGTTTCCTGGCAGGGAGAATGGGGGTGATGCTCGGGGAGCTGTTGGGGATAAGGAGGCCGTGCTGGCCAAGTCGGTCTGTACTAGGTTTAAGTCCCCGTCGGTGAGTTTCCGAAATGGAGAATTGGGGCTGAGAAGGAGAGGAGGCGGGGGGGTTTGATCTTTTAAGTGGGTTTTGACTGGGGGGTGGTGAGTGGCCACCATTGGTTTAGAGGTGTCCCAGACTTGGGGGTTAAGGGGTAGAGGGAGACGGGGGGCGTGGAGTGGAGGGATCAGGAGAAATGAAGGGTAAGACGAGGTGAGCAGA